>NC_142957.1:13381-35881 GCF_046866305.1 Octopus bimaculoides
ATAAATGATGGATTTTTTTCCCTTATGAGGTTTTTTCACGCTAGCTACTTGATAACTTCTTGTAGGAGAATTCGTCCTATTATTGAATTTATGTATATATTAGTACCTTAGCAACAGGTAATTTCCTGAAATTTAAAATGTGGCTGCTCTGACCCCATAACCCTTTTCCAATCAATGAAAAGCTGGGGTGTGCAAAATTTCAGCTCAATCAGACAACTGCTAGGCGACCCTTAAATGCCTTGAAGTTGGAACATACTATACGCAGCAAATAATTCTGTTCAAAAGTGGTATATTGTTCCCTATCTTCACCATTTTGTGTTTCCTTAGAGACATTTATGTGAACACATTGAGGCAACCCCAACAGATGTTTAAAAACATTCTGAATCAAATCTACCAATAGTTAATTTGAAAATTTCCTGAAATAACATGAAAATCTTAAGAAATTTTAGGTTTTCTTAATAAAGGACACGACTTTTATAAGAGAAATGCATAGGAGTGTCTAAAGCTGGGAGTGTTTGACACCAGGTAAGTGAAAGCCAGAAAAGGGAGGAACAAGCAAGGGGTCTACCCTGGTGGTCGGATATTTTTATATTTAATCGCTAAATAGCAGCTATTACACCCTTTATGTTTGTCAGTCCTAGTTCGTCCCCTCTTTGTAATGCCTTCATGGCAAATCGTTATGAAATAAAGTAGCTTGCTTACGAACCACATGGTTCCGGGTTCAGTCATATATATATATACTAGCAGTATATATATATACTAGCAGTATAACTCGACGTTGTCCGGGTGCGACTTATTACGCCATCTACAATAAGTCTTGCAAGGTGAAAATCAACTAAAAAAGAAAGCCATACAACGAAAAAACCCTTATGATGTAAATATGTTCATAATTCAAAGAAGATGAAATTAATAGGGAAAGTCTGAAGGCTGTTTTGCGTAACATTATTAAGCGCACGTAAATTTCATCCGTCTAATTGGCTATAGAAATGCTTGTGCAAAACAACTTTTTGCGCTGCCTTGATTATACATAGCAGGGTAATTCCTTTTCGTAGGAGGTAAGACAGCAATTTCTGATGAAGCAATTGCTGGGGATCTGTTGCTACACAGTTCTGCCAGAATTGTATCAGATTAGGCAGTAGATGTTGATGCAGCATTTTGCATTATGCTCAAAGTAGCTTCTGGAATGTGTTGAATTGATGCAGTCTGTTGCTGTCTTTTTAAACCAGTTGCTTTCTTTCCCCAGCAAGTTGTCTTGTTTGGAGGCATAACCTATGTACATCTTAAAGAGAACAACAAATGTTATAACAGATGGCAGGGTCGGTAGTTTTCACATTTCGGTAATTTTTCAGATTAACACCCGCACGATTACGTAACCGTAATCCTTAAACCTTAACCCTGACCCTAAAACCGTAGCCATAACACTAACCCTCATCGTAACTCTAACCCTAACCGTAACCCTAAAACCCTAACCCAAAAACCGTAACTCTGGACATAGGGGTCGATATAATCGACTATTCTCCACTTTCCGGAAGCCACCCTTGTGGGAAAAATTTAAAATGATAATAATAATAATAATAATAATAATAATAACAATAATAATAATAATAATACTAATAATAATAATAATAATAATAATAATAATAATAATAACAATAATAATAATAATAATAATAATAATAATAATAATAACAATAATAATAATAATAATAATAATAATAATAATAATAATAATAATAATAATAACAAAAAAAGACTTACCTGAGGCAAAAGAAAAACTAAAACAAGACATCTTTGCCAAAGCACAAAGGTTCCGCCGGTATGAGAAACGCCAAAGTTTCTTTGAACAAAACAAACAGTTCAAATCCAACCCCAAAGAACTCTACCAAGAACTGGGTAAAAATAAAATAGACATTACTGCAGCACCAACAGCAGAAGAACTAGAGAAATTCTGGAAACAAATATGGTCGGTGAAGCAACAACCCCAGAAAAGGACCATAAAACAACGGACTTAGCACCTGAGCAACTCTGAGCCCCTATAACAACTGAAGAGGTCACCCAGACACTGCAAAGACTAAGCAACTGGAAGGCACCTGGACACGACAAGATCCCCAACTTCTGGTTAAAACACCTACCAGGAATGCATAAAAAGCTGGAAGAAAACTTTAACAACATACTAGCAGAACCAGAGACAATGCCTGAATGGCTCACGAAAGGGAAAACCATCTTAATCCCCAAATCCACGGAAACGGAGAAACCACAAAACTATAGACCTATAACCTGTCTCCCTACGATCTACAAAGCCTTTAGTGCAATAATATCGCAGAGATTGAGTAAGCACCTAGAAAATAACAACCTGTTTCCAGAAGAGCAGAAGGGATGCTGCAAGGTCTCATACGGCTGTAAAGACCAATTATTGATCAATAAGGCCTTAACTGAAGACAGCCGCAGAAAGAAGAAAGGCCTCAGTATGGCCTGGGTGGACTACCAAAAGGCTTTAGACAGTGTTCCCTACACGTGAATTCTGGAAACACTATCCATAAACAAGGTGGCACCAATTATTATAAAATACATAAGACACTCAATGAACAAATGGCAGACAGCGCTACAGCTCCAAACAAAAGAGGGACTTGTGAAAACGAAAGCCATCCCCATTAGAAGAGGAATATTCCAGGGAGAGACGCTCTCTCCACTCCTGTTCTGCCTGGCACTCACACCTTTAACTGAATTGCTAAATAGAACTGGATGCGTTTACAAATGCTACGGAAAAGCAGTCAGTTACCTTTTATATATGGATGACCTAAAAGTATATGCTAAAAATGACAAAGAGCTAGAAACACTACTACAGACAGTACACGGTTTTACCAAGGAAATAGATATGAAATTCGGATTAGAAAAATGTGCCAAAGCATCCCTGAAAAGAGGAAAATTAGTTAAAAGTAGCAATATAACACTAGATAAAGCCAATGAAATAAGAGAACTAGACGAAAGCCAACCATACAAATATTTAGGAGTCAATGAACTAGATAGGATACAACATACACAAACGAAAGAAAAAAATAAAGAAAGAGTACTATAGACGAGTTAGATCAATACTAAAAACAGAGCTCAATGCTAAAAACAAGATAATGGGTATCAATACTTTAGCTGTCCCAGTTATAAGCTACAGCTACAACATCCTTAACTGGACACTAAACGAACTATCTAAAATAGACAGGAAAACAAGAAAAATAATGACAGGATATAGGATGCACCACCCAAAATCTGACATAGAAAGGCTATATATACAACGCACAGAAGGTGGCATGGGTCTTATACAGCTGGAAAACTATTATAAAATAACCACCATAGGACAGCAAAAATACCTACTCCAGAAGCAAGGAAAACTAATACAAATAGCCACAAAACACGAGCAAAACAAAAAACTGTTTTCAGTATTTAAGGAAGCTGACAAATACAAACAAGAAATCAATCTACCTAACAAATACGAAGAAGAAGCGGAAGAAGAAGAAGAAGAAGAAGAAGAAGAAGAAGAAGAAGAAGAAGAAGAAGAAGAAGAAGAAGAAGAAGAAGAAGAAGAAGAAGAAGAAACAACAAAAGCTATAAAACAAATGAAATCCAAACTAAAACTAGAACAGCAACGGACCATGATAAAACGATGGCAAGAAAAGCCCCTACATGGTAAATACTGGGCTAAACTAAATGCAAAAGAAATAGACAGAGAAAAATCCCAGCAATGGCTGAGAAGCTTAGGACTCAAAGCAGAGACTGAAGGATTTTTAATTGCTGCACAAGACCAAAGCCTCCCCACCAGAAATTCCCAAAAACATATAATGAAAAGAAACATAACAAGTAACTGTAGAATATGTGGAGATGGACAAGAAACAATAAATCATATTATCTCTGGCTGCCCAGTCCTGGCTAACAAGGAATATATTCACAGACACGACAGAACTGGGACGTATATACACTGGAAGCTATGCCAACACTATGGAATAACAACAGAAAAAAGATGGTATAAACACACGCCAGAAAAGGTCACAGAAAACGAGAAAGCAACCATACTCTGGGATATGCCAATACACACAGATAGAGAAATTAAGGCAAATAGACTAGATATAGTTGTCAAACATCATGAAGAAAAACAAATGCTTTCTAATTGATGTATCAATACCAGCAGATGACAACGTCTCTCTAAAAGAAATGGAAAAACTTTCAAAATACAAAGACCTGGAAATAGAGTTAACTCGAATGTGGAATCTAAAAACAGAAACAATTCCTATCATAGTAGGTGCTTTAGGTATAATAAAAAAATATTCAGACAAATACATAACAAAAACCCCAGGATTTACAAATATATATAACATACAGAAAATTGCACTACTGGACACAGCACACATCCTACGCAAAACACTTTCAATACAGTAACCATAAGAGCACCACAGCCAACCACAACACATAACCAAGGCGCACAGAGCTGCGCTCGGTAGTGAAGTGAAAGCACGTTATAAAAATAAAACTACTGAACAATAATAATAATAATAATAATAATAATAATAATAATAATAATAATAATGATGTCTGCCGATCAAACTCCCAACTCACAACTAAGTCTTAAGTGTATATATATATATATATATATATATATATATATATATATGGGCAACACACACACACACACACACACACACACACACACACACACACACACACACACACTAAATAAAAAAGAATGATAGGTATTTGCATGTATGTGTGTATCAATGTGCATTCTGTGTATATATATATATATATATATATATATATATATATATATATATATATATGGTCGTAATAATAATGACCTCTGCCGATGAAAGTCCCAACCCACAACTAAGTCCAGTTGGACACAGGGGTCGATATAATCGACTATTCTCCACCTCCCCGAAGCCGCCCTTGTGGGAAAAAATCAAAATAATAATAATAATAATAATAATAATAATAATAATAATAATAATAATGATGACGTCTGCCGATCAAACTCCCAACCCATAACTAAGTTTTAAGTGTATATATATGTATATATATGTATATATATATATATATATATATATATATATATATATATATATATATATATATATATATATGTATATATATATATATATATATATATATATATATATATATGGGCAACACACACACACACTAAATAAAAAAAATGTTAGTAAGTAAAAGTGTTTCAAAAAAGATTGTTAAATTTTCAGAGTAACACCAGCACGATTTTCACTACAGTGTTAGAGCTTGGGTTTTAGGGTTAGGTAGGTAATCGTGCGGGTGTTAATCTCAAGATTTACGAAAAGATTTTCCAAAAAACTTACAGTTTGTAGGGAATAAATGTTTGTCGATCGTATTTGAAAAAGATGTGTGACTATTTTTTTCTGTTGTTATCATGGTGAAGGACGAGGGAGAAATAACTTACAATTCCCGTATGTACATATGTATGTAGTATTAAAATGAATCCATTAAAGTGAAACTGTCATTACAGTATCGAAATGTGATTGTTTTAGTTTTGATACTGAAATAGTTTTCTTTGACTGTCAGTGTTTCTCCTTCCTTTCTTTTTGTATTTGTTGTTGGATTGTTCGTAAAGGTCCATAAGAGAAAGTAGGAGTTGAAAGGATTTGTATTAGAAAGAGGAAATTAGATTTTATTAGGGAAAAAATGTTTATTCTTGTAGTTTTTGGGATTATATTCGTTATTAGGAAGTTTTTGGAGTGCAAAAATGGCGCAGTGATCTATCAAATTGTATTTAGAATATTAATTGCGATTGTTTAATCCAAGAAATTTGGAATTGTGTAAATGTAAGACTTTTAAACACACACAGAGAGACAATCTGCCTTTTATACTATATATATATATATATATATATATATATATATATATATATATATATATATATATATTTGTGTGTCTGTGTTTGTCAACCCAACATCGCTTGATAAACGATGCTGGTGTGTTTATGTCCCCATACCTTAGTGGTTCGGCAAAATTGACCGAAAGAATAAGTACTAGGCTTACAAAGATAAGTCCTGGGGTCGATTTGCTCTACTAAAGGTGGTGCTCCAGCATGACCACAGTCAAATGAGTGAAACAAGTGAAGAAGAGAGTTAATACTTACAACAATAATTTCTATAGAATCAAAAACATAATGTGAACACTGAATATTGAACCTTATGTTTGCATAAGAGAGGATTGAGTGGCAGTTGGTTATGTTGTACAGTTTTCGGTAACGATCTGTAAAACAAATTGTTTCTCAGCTTCCTCTTATGTGAGAATCTTATTGTAATCTTGAATGAGTTTGACACCTCTTTCTGCAACATCATTCACAACAACTGTCTTCTCTGATTTTCAAGTCCACTTCTGTAACCAGGATCATCCTTTTGTGTTGAAGGGTCTTTGTCGAGGAAATTCATGCCTACAGAAAATCTGGTGAAGAAAGTTTTTGTACCAGGAGTTATAAAAGATGAAATCTCAAAGATAAAAAAAAAAGAAAAGTCATTTTGGTGTAGAACGTACCTCTTCTTAGTGGTTTGGCGAAAAAGCATTGATAGAATAAGTACTAGGTTCACAAACAATAAGTCTTAGGGCCAAATTGTTCGGCTAAAGGTAGTGTTCCATCATGGCCACAGACAAAATGACTGAAACAAGTAAAAGAATATGATTTAGCTCCCAGATCTTTCCATCATGTCTGTCCTAACCCTTTTGATAGCAACCTGCCTAAAACCACCCTTGGTTCTGTGATACAAACCTCTTGATTTAAAGTGATCTAAATTAAAATCTTACATTAAAATTTCATGTTCATTTATGTTCCAAATACCAGAATAATTAATGACAAAGTTATTTTACTATATTTTTCAATATTTTCAAAATCAATTGAAACAAACTCAGAATATTTCAACAGAAATATCCTTAACCTTTTTCATGCCAACCCACCTGAGACCACCTGAGGTTGTATGACACAAATTTCCCATTTTAAAATTATCTAAATTTAAAATCTTCCATCAAAGTTTCATCTTCCTTTATGTTCCAAGCACCTGATTAATTAATAATGACAAACTTATTTGTCATTATTCTATGATACAAACTTCCAAACACCAGCTTAATAACGACAAGGCTATTTTACTAAATTCTTCGTTATTTTAAAAATTAATTGAAACAAAGACAGCATATTTCAATAGAAATATCTTAGTCATATGTTTTAGCTTGCAGACCTTTCCATCTAACCATTTTGATGCCAACCTGTCAGAAAGCACATCTACTTCTTCAATACAAAGTTCCAAACACCTGTCTCATGAAGACAATGTTATTTTAATAAATTCTTCATTTTCAAAATAAAAAAAAAGAGAGAAATAAAATAAAAGGCAAAAATGAATTTGGAAAGAAAAGGGTCAACAATATAAATGTGTCTTTATTTCATAATTAAAAACATTATAATTGTTGTAAAATAGTCATCATCTCATTCTCATCACCATTGCAATCATTAATATCGATTTCAATCTTTGGTACAAGGCCAGCAATATCAGGGGGTGAGAGGAGGGGGATGAGTCAATTACAACGCTCTCAATCAATGTCCCACAGTGAACTGCTTACTACAATTGCTGACGACTCAACTATTGTCTATGTAGTAGAAATGTCTCAGTCAATATTTAGTCACAGGGAGAGAGTGGGAATCCTTCCACAACATAATACTTAAGTTCAATAAATTAGAGTACAAGTTTGAAGTTTTCCCCGAAGTTTTATTTAGTCATATCCCTTAGACCAGTCATGAAGGGTGGAGACAGTGCTACGTGCAACATTTTGGAAAAGGGCCTGTAGCTTTGTTAAGAGGGCATCTAGAAACTCGGGACCAGAGGTTAAACTAGTAGTCACATTGAACAGCTCGTCTGATGTGGCGACTGGTTTACAGTGCAGTATATGTTACTACTCTATCTCTTCTGAAGACTTTATAACCAGCTATTTTGCTTGTTGCAAATCAGTGGCCGATGGTCACTTTCTTCATGATATATTGTTAATGGTAGCGGATCCTGGCTATTGCTTTGGCATGCAGGTGCTTGCAACTCAAGATGAGCCAAATCGCTCGAAACTGAGTCAGTCTCACGATCCCGATAGCTGCTAGAGGGTAGAAAGAATTCGATCCGACCCCACCTCAGGAAGATTTGGTTGCTCTTTCTAGCTACTAGAGCGACAAGGTAAAGGCCCTCTTGTTCCCTTCGTCACTTGTTGCTTAGTCCCGATTTGGATCTGATCGAACAGATATGATCAATGAACTGCCAACTGTGACCATCCCGTCTTTTTTCCCAGACATAATAAACTCTACTTGTATATCACAGGATAGAGGTTTTTCTATTGTTTATATAAAAAAAGTTTGGCTACTTTTTCTAGCAGGTCATGCGACCACATACAGGCTCCGTCTTTGGTCTGTCTCAGTAATAATTTTGTTGTGAGTTCAAAGCACCTCACAGCCGATAAATTTCTTAATGTCTGCCTCACGTGGTCTTGATGTCACATGATCAAAATTCACATGAGTTATTAGACACTTGCAAATGTATTCGAATATTGAGGCTGAAGATCGGAATGGGGTAACTTCATACCCTTAACCGTGAAACGTCGTACCCAATTAACTAAAGGCAGGTTTGTTTTTACTCTTCTCTTCTGTTTTTTCTTCTGTGCGTGCCATAAATATCGCCATCTGTTAGAGAAAAAATTTGTAGTTTGGAATCAGTAGTTCTTTGACTGCTATTTCTGAATTCTCAGGATGTTGGAGAAGCAACTCCTGCTAATCCCTGTATATTTATGATTAAAAATGGTTTTACCGATAAAGGTTTTTTCATACTGAGCTACTCGGCAAAATTGTTAATTATTAATTTTATTACTAATTGATGATTCCCTGCCCTATATATATATATATATATATATATATATATATATATATATATATATATATATATATATATATATATATACATACATACAAATATATGTATGCTTACACACATACACATTCATCAGTAGAAACACACATACATATACACACAGATATATATGGATATAAAAATTTATGATTCAGCCTTGGGGATAGTACTAGATAGTGTTATTATTCTACATATTTGTGGGTTATAATTCAATTTTATTATTAAGATGTGTTAGTCTCTGCTTTTTTGTTTAAGGTATATTAATAGATGAGTTACTAATGCCACTGCTTAAACCATGTTTGTGTCTATTTTATTATAATGATTATTATCATCAATATGAGTGTGGGAAAATATAGCGTTTGTATAACATAATGGCGGGGTGATGGTCTTTATGCCTGTTCGTACTCATGTTACATCCTCTTCAAATATACGTAGAGAAATAATATACGCATAAATTAAACCTATAGACTTCTTGGGCTATCTTATAAAACTCTCTGACGATACCTAGAGGCATACTCAAGTACCATAATTTTATCTACAGATTTACAATACACTGAAAAGATGGAAATAACATATGGGGAACAGTGACCTCTTGGCTGAGACAGCTGTAAGAAACTGCTCTTCTTTCTCTATTCTAGAAATTATTAATACTTTACACATGTATTTATATATCATCTGAACTGTTTAGAAGAAATAAATAGACATGATATAATGTCTAACTGCTGGTGAATACTACCACTGGATTCCCTCCATTTTGCTCTGAGCAATAGAAGCGAAATTCTATGATGGAAATTATAAGTACAAATTTTCTTTTTTATCAACGGATAAGATATTAGAAGGGACTGGATAAGTTATTTTCCCAAGTTGTTGTTATTCATCGTTAAAATATATTTATAGTATAATATATTTCTTCAGACACAATACATTAAGTGCAATGCGCTATGCAACAGTTTTGAGTTGTTCAATTAATCATCTAATCATTTATTTTTGTAGAACATCCATTTATTTAGTTATATAATTTCAAATACTTTTTTATTTGAGTGGGGGTACCAACTAATAGACGAATGTTTACATGTCGCTATTTTTATTTTATAATACTATTTTGATAGTCCAAGGGGGACAACTCTGTTTATTCATCTTTATAAGTTGAATAACATAATGAAAACCATCAGAAATTAAACTAATCAGCTATTTAACTAATGAATGAATCAATTAATTAATTTTATTTAGCAATTACTCAATAAATTGGTTGTGTTTTGGCGTTCTGTAAATATGCTTTTTATCCCTATATACATACATACATAGAGACATATATATATATATATATATATATATATATATATATATATATATATATATATATATATATATATATATATATATATATATATAAATATATATATATATATATATATATATATATATATATATATACATACATATACATACAGTTATATTTGCACATACAGAATTTTGTTTCAGCCTTCGGCATAGTACTAAATAATGTTATTATTCTGCATATTTGTAGGTTATAATTCAATTATTTAATTTTATTATCAAAGATGAGTTAGTGTATGCGCATTTGTTTAAGGTATATTAATAGATGTGTTACTAATACCATTCCTTAGACCGTGTTTGTGTGTATTTTATTATAATAATTATTATCATGAATAAGAGTGTGTGAAAATATAGCATTTGTATAACATAATGCCGGAGTGATGGTTTTTATATCTGTTCGTTCTCATGCTAGAAACTTTTCGTATATAAGTAGAGAAATAATATATGCATAAATTAACCCTATAAACTTCTTGGACTATCTTATGAAAATCACTGACGTTGCCTAGAGGCATACTCAAGTACCCTAATTTTGTCTACAGATTTACAATACACTTAAAAGGTGGAAATAACATATGGAGAACTGTGACCACTTGGCTGAAACGGCTGTAAGAAACTGCTCTTTTTTCTCTATTCTAGAAATTACTAATACTCTACACATGTATTTATATATTATCTGAACTGTTTAAAGTAAATAAATACACATGCTATAATGTCTAACAGCTGGTGAATACTACCTCTGGATTCCCTCCATTTTCTTCTTGCCATATATATATATTTGTATAGGCTGATTGCCTGGGCCAGCCTAACTACCTCTCTCCATCTCTCCCGAGCTTCCCCGTGTGTTTTTAGGTCTTCAACTTGGCATCCAACGTCTTCTGCAAGCTTTGTATATACTACATCTTCCATGGTTTTCCAACTGCTGTGCTACCACCATTTGGTGTCCATAGCAACACTTTACTCACAAGTTCTTCTTTACTCTTCTCCAACAGTCGTCAGCAAACCTCAATCTCTGCTCTCTTGGATGGTTGATGAGGAAGTTGGTATATACTGATATAACCAAAAGATGGTGAGCACTGCACGTAAATTCTAGTGTAAGCACCGTCCAGAATGCCACTGAGTCTCTTGATGAGACTCCAAGTCAGAGATCCATATACAAGCACAGATTCACCAAATGCTCGGAAGAACTGTCTCTTCAATTTATCGGGTAGGGTTGACTTCCGTATTGTTCTAAGACCGTCTAAATCTGCCCAAACCTTAGTAAAGCATAATTTAGTATCTTTTCCAGTGGACACAATATTGCTGCTTAGGTAAGTAAATGTGTTGACATTTTTCAAGGGCTTCTGTTTGATGTTCCTGATTTTACCTGTTGTATTCAGGGTGATAAACTCTGCCTTCTTTTCATTCACATATCGTCCTGTGTTAGCGCCAGCATTTTCCCGGAGATGGAGCAAACGTTCATCATCTTTTGTGTTGTCTGCGAAGAGTGCTATGTCATCAGCATAATCGATGTCAGTCACTTAGGTGGCTGGATATCTTCTGCTTCTAGACTTCTGTAACGTGAAACCCAGATCATTGTGTTGATCTATTGAGGTACGGAATACATAATCGAGACACAGGATGAATAAATAAGGCACTAGAGCGTCACCCTGTAGTACTGCTGCATAAACATCTCCATCTGGTGACTGCACTTTTGCTCGGCCAATGCATGCATATATATGTGTGTTTGTATTGATAGTATTTTATAAGCTCAAAGCTTATGGCGATCACCCCACAACGACTAAAGAAAATAGTCTAATAATGGTGCATATAAGTCTTCAACAGAAAAACGTAGCTTTTCTGTACACGTGGGGCTCAAACTCCCTCTACTTTGTTACGCAACTAAGTGTGTTACTGATTACACTAGTGAACCTACCTACATTTTTCTATCAGATTTATAAACTATAATTAGTTTATAATTGTCTTTCTAAACAAACTTTCATGTGCTTTTACTGCGAGTGGGTTTCTAAGCAGTGTTGATTTTTACAATTCTGTAAATAATGATAATAGTATTTTATAAGCTTAAAGCTTATAGTGAGAGCTTATATGCTCCCTCATTAGACTATTTTCTTTAGTCATTGTGTGGTGATCACTATAAGCTTCAAGCTTATAAAATTCTGTCTACAGATTTACAATACACTTAAAAGATGGAAATAACATTGACACAACTTAAACCCTTTGCACTATATATATTGACACCTTTGCACTATATATAAAAATATATGTATATATGGTAGGTGTGTACTCTTTATGCAGAATTTGACCACCTCCTGTACCTACACCTTAGAACCATCATGGCATCTGATGTGATTTTTTAAACCAGACAATGTTTTGAAAATACACCCACACATTGACTGCATGTCTGATTTGGACCACCAAGAGCTGCAGGTTAGTTCTGATCTTTGTAGATTTTAAAATTTCGTTTGAGGCCTCCATTAGCTTTGCAAACGTTCTGGCATACATTGCATTGAAAGGTGTGTGCAGACATATAGGCAGAATAGTTGGTGAGATTTGAGCCCAGCAAAAGAAAGGCATGGCCTGTCACAAACTGTGCACACAAAAAAATACTGACCAAAACCAATCAAAGTATATATAAATATATGCATATATATATATATATATATATATATATATATATATATATATATATAAATAAATAAATGGAGGTAAACACAGGTGTTATTCAAATACTTTTACTTCTAACATATGACGCTACCAGATAGGACGCTACCAGATAGTCCGTTGGACAAGAAGTGAAGAAGAGAAAAGAAAAAAGAAAAAAGGGGAAAGAAAATTCAAAGTGTAGAATTAGGAGACGGTAGGATAATATAAATCCGATAAAAATTGGAGAGGAATGTTATGTAATAAAAAGGTATTATAAATGGGGTTAATCTTGTGTATACCCACATAAGCACACACATAAACACACATGCATACAAAAACGTGCAAACACACACAGATATATATATATATATATATATATATATATATGTATACATATATATATATATATATATATATATATACACATATACATATATATATATATATATATACACATACATACACATACACACACATATATATATATATACATACACACACATATACACATACACACCTACATATCCACACGTACACACATATATGAATATATATATAAAATATAAAAATACATAAACATATCAGTGCACATAAACATACGTGCATCCAACCAAGCATATATCCATACATATTCATATATATTTTTTTAAAAAATAACAACAAAAATACATATATAATTATATACATATAAATATATATATATATATATTCAAAAATCTACACAAACGCATATAGTTTCATACTAAAATATGAATGTATACACACACACACACACACACAGATACACGTGTATATATGAACATTCATACACATACATCCGCACACACATATATATCTATATACGTTTTATGCATGTGTTGTTACACGTATTTACATAGAGATTCATACGTAAAATTATACACTCCTTAGTACGTATGTAAATACTGTCGATGTGTGGTAATTAGTAATAAAGTGGAGGGATAATTATGGGAAGGTAATTCAAATATTAGTAAATGAGATATTGAATGACTGAAAATTAATAAATAAATAAATAAATAATAAAGTTAATGGGTGGTCTATTAATCTCCATAAATTGATTATTTTATTAATATATGTAAGAAAAGTTTGGCTGAAATAGGGGTTAAAAGAATAAATATTGCTTAGGAAGGCAAAGTTAATATTATAAATAAGGTTTACAACAGTAATTTCGTAACAAATCTATTAGTGTAAAAGTTTTATCGAGATTTAAAAATAAAATAATATTATATTGATCAGTAAATTATGCGTCATATAATGAGAAATTTAAATGTTTGGGATAAATCTTGTTACGAGAATAAATACTTAAACTATGATTGTTTTAAGACTAAAGATGTTTCTAGGAACGTTGAAAAGATGAAATAGGATCGTAGATTTAGAAAACTCTCTCTAAGAAGGCCAAGAATACAAATAAGTCTTATCATTGCTAAGCAAATTGGTGAATAGATCGGAAGTCGTTAATGAATGATATTGAGGTACAATGAAATATGAAAAAGAAAAAGAAAAAGAAAAAGTAAGGTTAATAGGGCATTGTATATTAGGCAATTGATGTAGGAAAATTTTATTATGAATTAAACTAAAAATGATGCGCTATTTTGTGTTTAAAGATTTTATATGAGTTCTAATTTAGGTTTACACATAAAGAATATGTAGATAAGATATGTCAATCGTAATCAATCTATGATATCTTTTAACATATGAGGGAGTGAATGTCATACTTTTCTAGAACTATTTGAGGAACTCATGTATTACGAGTTAATTTAATAGCGTTTTGCAAAAAAGTGAATGCTATTTAAGCGCTGTAAACACGTGTTGCTGCCACTGTTTACATCTATAAGAGTTTTCAATGAACGTGTTTACCAGTTTATTCTTTGAAAATAAAATGAAGAACATTTCTGTATTACACAAGGAACAGGATCTTCCACCCTTTTCATATGGCCTAGAAATAGAAAGAATAAACCATTCTAGTTTAAATTTTATGTTATTGTCTTTAAGTTCCCAAATTAATTTACTAAGGCTCGTGGTATTTCGTTTGTTTCTGTCTCTAAAAGAAGAAAAATGACTAGAAATTCGTGAGGATATTGGTGAAGAGGAAGATCCAATATAAGAAGAAACACCTGTAGGAGTACTAACTTGGCATTGATATATAGTGTTTTTGAGTTTTGCATTATTACTTAAAAACCTAATTCTTTTGCTATTAACTTCAGAAATAATGATTTTGTTGTTATGACTATTATTATTATAAATCATGTTATAATTATTGTTCCTTGGTTTATTATTAGTGTTATTATTGCTATTATGGTAAAGGTTAATAATGGCTGGCTTAATGTAATTACTGTTGGTACTCTCTTGCGGATGTAAAAGCCTCATATTGTGTGCGGATATTATTTGTGAGATGTTTTTCGTGTTAGAGAAACCGAATCTAACTCTGTGCGTATTTATGACTGGGAAGTAATGAGAATGTTTTGGAAAATTCTTATTAACAGCATTTTGGAACTGGGAGACCAAGTTTGATTTTACATTTTTACTAAAAGGTAGTATCATCCTGGCATTTTTATTGGAATCTGGTTTAGAATATTTGCTAGTGTTGTTTCTAAATAGCTTTAGTTTATTATTATTATTATTGTTAAAAGAGGGTTTGAACTGACAGTTATTTCCCCTATTTCGTGAAGAAATATTTGGCTGGTTATTATCGTTAAACATTCTATGATGAGAATGATAATTATATTTATTGTTGCTATTAATATTAAAATCTATATTATTATTATTATTATTATTATTATTATTTTTGTTAATAGGGGAATCGGTTTCATAAGTAGAATAAATATAGCTAACATTTTGTCTATACCCTGCGTTTAATAAGGCTGAGTTATAAAATTCAGCTTCCTTATTGAAAGTATTTTCGTTAGTGGATAAATTGAATAATCTAAGTGAAATGTTCCTAACTAAATTTCTTGTTACCGAATTTGGATGATTACTGAACTTGCTAATGTATTTAAGGTTAGTGGAGGGTTTGTGATAAGGGAAGAAGGTTTTTGTATGTAGGTCTAGAGTGACATCCAGGAAGTTGGCTATAGATGTTTCGTCTTCAAATATTATACTAAAGCCCATTTTACTGAAAAACCTAGCCAGTCTAGGTTTGTGGTATTATTCAAATAGAGCAAATAGTCGTCTCTGTATAGACCACCCTTAACATTTGGGAATTGGTCTTCTAATTCATAAAGAATGTATGTGCAGACCAAATCGGCTATTTGTGCTGAGTCGGAACTTCCCATAGGGACATCAAATCCTTCTGGGGTGTCCTTACGTATCCATAGTTTATTATTGAATTTAATTATAGAATTTCTTGCTGCTGTAATAACTTTAAATTCCTCTCTAGGGAGGCCCGCCTTATTGTGAGCAAACCAAAGTGCTTTGTTTAATCTAATGGGGTTAATTGATGAATAAAAGTAAGATATGTCAAACTGGATAAATTTGGTGTTATGTTTGTCATTAATGTTACGAAACCATTCTACTACCTGCAGAGAATTAGACCATAAACTAAGTTTTAATTTTTTGACTAAAGTAGGTATGTATTTGTCAAGTATGTTTTTACTAAGAATACCTATATCAGATTTGGATGGACAAATTAGACGTAATTTAGGGCTATTCCAAACGTTTATCTTATGGTCTTTTAAAACGAAATGGGGTTGCTTAGGGTTTAAAGGTTCAGTTCTCTTTTGTAAGTCATATTTCTCCATGATTTTTTTCGCTTCAAGGTTAGCATTCCTTAGTGCTGTTTTACTTGTGATTCGGTAGTTTTTTCTATTTCTCTTTTTAGTAGATCATTATGATGTTCCTTGGATAATTTATACATATTCCCTGTTTTATCGGGTTTAACTAGTATTCCATCAATGTTGTTTATTTCCTTCGTTATGTTGTTGAGGTATCTGAGGTGATTATTTCTTAATGGTGATTTATGAAACTTCACATTTTCCACTATTGACCATAGTTCTTCTTCAAATTGTTTTAGTTCTGGGTAAGGTGGTGGGTAGTTCTTAGATTTGAATAGTTTTTTAAAATCTGAATTTGGAACCTTGTTTTTTTGTAGGTCATTCTTGTTGTCGAAGAAATAGGTTAACCATCTCACTCAGTTTATAAAAGAGTTTGTCTTACTGATAAGCTGTTGAAGGAATGTCTTCTTTGGTGGAATGGGTACATCCTTAAGTGATGCGTTGATGTTGAATAACTCCATTTGTGGCAACTATTATAATAGAAGGTTTTTTAGGGACCCTGTTTAAAATATATTTAATTATATGTATTTATTTTCTCCATGTAAAAAATAACTCGGATAAAATAAATTGGTTAATAGGTACCAGGGTAGCAAAGATCACAAAATAACCGTGGTGTAACTCCTGTTTATGAGGTAGAAACTCCTTGATATTTTGGGTATTTGAGTATATATAAATTTAAAGAATAGAGCAAGCGCATATTATAACTGCATACTTTTATTCCGACATATGTTACGAAGAATTACAATTTATGCGATCCATAGGAATCGGCGATGTTAAAAATGTAAACTTCTCCTCAGGGAAAAGTATGAGAACCAGCTTAAACCTTCTCTAACTATAGTTCTCATATTCGATTATAATGTCTTACGTTTAAGCTGGTTCTCATACTTTTTCCTGAGGAGAAGTTTACATTTTTAGCATCGCCGATTCCTATGGATCGCATAAATTGTAATTCTTCGAAACATATGTCGGAATAAAAGTATGCAGTTATAATATGCGTTTACTCCATTCTTTAAATTTATACACACACACACACATATATATATATATATATATATATATATATATATATATATATATATATATATATATGTATATATATATATATATATATATGTGTGGATAATGGCGCAACAAATACAAGAAGAAGCAATTCTGTTGGGCTAGTTAGCCGTTATTTTATTGTGTGGAGGTTATGTAATGAGACATTGTGGAGGTTGAGGTTATGTAGTGAGTCATTGTGAATGTTATGTAATAGTCCTTTATGTACGTTTCAATCTAGCCAGTGGTTTGGCAGATCTCATCAGAATGTTTAGGAGTATGTTAAGAGTTCATGGTGCGAGGGATGTATGAGAAGTGATTGGTGGGTATATTAATGTATATGGTGGTGTAACTATAGCGATAGGTAGAGAAAGCCTTACGTTTTAGTTGAAGTTGTGTTGGTCTTCCTGTAAGGGGATGTAGGATGGGTGCAGGTTAAGTTCATTATTCCGGTCTTAGATATAATGAGCACCTATCCAGTTTTAAAAACAGAAATAAGGCAAATTCAACAGGGCTTAGTAGGTATATCTGGGAACTAAACGACAATAAGATAGAATATAAACTAAAGTGGCACATACTAAAAGTAGCTAATTCCTATAACCCAACTAACAGACGCTGTCAGCTCTGTTTAACTGAGTGCCTTGAGATCCTAACGGCTAAGAACGACCTATTAAACAGGAGACATGAATCTAGTCTAATCTGTCTTCACGCTACTAAATACTCATTCGCAAAGTATAATTAAATATATAATACACTACACCTCCTAAGCTAAACTAAATATGCATACAAGAACTTTCCCTCTAAGTATCATTAATTATAAGTAGATACGAATAAGACAAGAGTTAGCCCCCTTTTCACCAAAATTTAAGGTTGCTTCCCTGCACTAACACCGCCGGTGCTATAAATATACGACGGATCCCTCAATCATAAAATCACGTGGAGATGTATTTCATTAAAACCGGAATAATGAACTTAAACAGCACCCATCCTACATCTCCTTACAGGAAGACCAACACCTATATATAGGTTCCTTATTTAAGATCTTTATCCTCCGTGTCATTAGGATTCGTCCATCTCGAGGAATAATGTTCTTGTGTTTGGTGGCTTTTTTCTCTGGGACAAACTTAATGCATATGGTTTGCATTATAGACATGAATTCATTGAATTTCATGTCACTGTTTTGCATGGACAGACTTTAAAGCCAGTTTTGCTGGAGTATCTCTTTGTTGATGGACTTCCAGTCAGACTTGTAGAAGTTCAAGTTCGCTAGCGTTTGGGATCCAGCAGTGTTGTATGATTCTTTACTTAGCTTTGGACCATATAACTACTATTCCATCATGTTATGGTCTGAGTGGGTAGATGGTAATATGTTTATGTTGTGGAGAAATGCAGCTCCTCAACTCTAATATGAAACCCATAGCTTCGAGATATGTTGTTCACAAAACTGGGCTTTGTCACACAACATGATAATTAACACACTGATAGAAGACTTAGTTAGGATAATGAACAACATGTCCTCACTTTGAAAACCCTATGAAACGAAGAAACATGTACAGAACTTCATGCACGGCATGCAGTTCTCTGGATATGATCAGAAAGATATGGTTTTAGTATACAAGGGTGCTAGAAAGAAGTTAGATAACATTATATGTTATCAAACACCAGATATAGAAGCAAAGACTGGAATAGAATACAAAGAGCTTGTGACAAAGCAAACAGGATGAACACATGGTATAACACTGATAAATATCAAGGAGTGACGTGTGTAGAGGCCACAGCCCATGGAGAACTAGTCCATAGATTTAGGAAAGCTCTGAAAGAGACTGAACTCAACATTAAGATTGTTGAAAAGCTAGGGACCTCCATCAGATCACAACTATCTAGGACAATAATAACTACATGGTATGTAGGATTAGCCCTGGCATTAACTGTAGAACTAGAGATGTAGTCTACAGCATAAGATGCATAGAAGGTGCATGTAAAGATATGAACATGACATACATTGGGGAAACATCTAGGAGGATAGTGGAAAGACTTTGAGACAATATGACGACAAAAACAGTCCTCCATACTCTACCAACATGCCAAAGACCAGAATGGAGGCAACCTGGGTCAACTTGACATCCGCATTTTATCCAAGCACCCAAAGGACCCAACACCCAAAGGACCCAACACCCAAACAAATACAGGAGTACATCCTCATAAATGAAACTTCCCCAGTACTAAACAGGAAATATACGTAGTAGGTACATTGGTAATATGAACAGACAAGCACATATACTCACACACATACACAAATGAACACTGAAACACATGACCATACACACACACACACACACACACACACACACACACACTTTACTTCACACAAGGACAATTCTTAACCATGCAGCTATGATATGACAGTTTCCATCTACCAAATCCTCTCAAAAGTCTTTCGTCTACCCAAAACTACAGAAGAAGATACGTGCCAAGTGTGCCATATCTACATATGTATATTTTGGGGTGGCCCTTAGCACCAGGTAATTTTCTGAAATTTAAAATATGGCTGCTCTAACCCCATAATCCTGTTCCAATCAATGAAAAGCTGGGGTGTGCAAAATTTTAGCTCAATCAGACAACTGCTAGGCGACCCTTAAATGCCTTGAAGTTGGAACATACTATACGCAAAAAATAATTCTGTTCAAAAGTGGTATATTGTTCCCTATCTTGACCATTTTGTGTTTTCTTAGAGAAATTTATGTGGACACATTGACACAACCCCAACAGATGTTTAAAAACATTCTGAATCAAATCTACCAATAGTTAATTTGAAAATTTCCTGAAATAACATGAAAATCTTAAGAAAGTTTAGGTTTTCTTAATAAAGCACACAACTTCTATAAGAGAAATGCATAGGAGTGTCTAAAGCTGGGAGTGTTTGACACCAGGTAAGTGAAAGCCAGAAAAGGGAGGAACAAGCAAGGGGTCTACCCTGGTGGTCGGATATTTGTATATTTAATTGCAAAATAGCAGCTACTACACCCTTTATGTTTGTCTGTCCTTGTCCGTCCCCTCTTTTTAATACCTTCATGTCAAATCGTTATGAAATAAAGTAGCTTGCTTACGAACAACATGGTTCCGGGTTCAGTCCCACTGCGTGGCACCTTGGGCAAGTGTCTTCTACCATAGCCCCGGGCTGACCAAAGCCTTGTGAGTACATTTGGTAGACGGAAAAATGAAAGAAACCCGTCATATATATATATATACTAGCAGTATAACTCGACGTTGTCCGGGTGCGACTTATTACGCCATCTACAATAAGTCTTGCAAGGTGAAAATCAACTAAAAAAGAAAGCCATACAACGAAAAAACCCTTATGATGTAAATATGTTCATAATTCAAAGACGATGAAATTAATAGGGAAAGTCTGAAGGCTGTTTTGTGTAACATTATTAAGCGCACGTAAATTTCATCCGTCTAATTGGCTATAGAAATGCTTGGGCAAAACAACTTTTTGCTCTGCCTTGATTATACATAGCAGGGTAATTCCTTTTCGCAGGAGGTAGGACAGCAATTTCTGATGAAGCAATTGCTGGCTATCTTTTGCTACACAGTTCTGCCAGAATTGTATCAGATTGGGCAGTAGATGTTAATGCACCATTTTGCATTATGCTCAAAGTAGCTTCTGGAATGTGTTGAATTGATGCAGTCTGCTGCTGTCTTTTTAAACCGGTTGCTTTCTTTCCCCAGCAAGTTGTATTGTTTGGAGGCATAATCTATGTACATATTAAAGAGAACAACAAAAATCATAACAGATGGCAGGGTCGGTAGTTTTCACATTTCGGTAATTTTTCAGATTAACACCCGCACGATTACGTAACCGTAATCCTTAAACCCTAACCCTGACCCTAAAACCGTAACCATAACACTAAAACCTCATCGTAACACTAACCCTAATCGTAACCCTAAAACCCTAACCCTAAAACCGTAACGCTGGACATAGGGGTCGATATAATCGACTATTCTCCACTTTCCCGAAGCCGCCCTTATGGGAAACATTTTAAATAATAATAATAATAATAATAATAATAATAATAATAATAATGATAATAATAATAATAATAACAATAATATCCTGCTTCCAAAAAATGAGGAAACAAATGAACCAAAAAATTATCGCCCCATAACCTGCTTAACAACAACGTATAAGACGCTAACATCTGTCCTAACCGAATACACCTATAGTTTTTTAATAGAAAGTAGCATATTCCCTAATTAGCAAAAGGGATGTAAACGTGGATCTTATGGTTGTAAAAATCAGCTACTCATTGATAAGATGATCTTAGAAGATTGTCACAAGCGACACAAACACTTGTCAATAGCCTGGATAGACTATAAAAAAGGCCTTTGATAGCCTACCACATAGCTGGATTAGGAAATGTCTGGAAATGTATTAAATAGCTCCTACTCTGCGAAACTTTTTATCTGTAAGTATGAGATCATGGAGAACAACACTGATGTTGAACAATGACAATGAATCTCTAAATGCTGGAGATGTAAGAATTTCATGTGGCATTTTCCAGGGTAACTCACTATCACCACTCCTCTTCTGTCTAGCCCTAATACCGCTCTCAAAATTGCTCAATGATGCACAGTATGGTTATAAAATATTTGATAAAAATATAAATCATCTCATTTACATGGATGATTTAAAGCTCAAAGGCCTACTAGCGATTGTTAAACAATTCAGTGATGACATTAGG
>NC_142957.1:40881-153381 GCF_046866305.1 Octopus bimaculoides
TTTATTTTTTTTCTTGAAGACAGAAATTTCATTTTTCTTTTTGTCAGGAAGATTTGGCTGCTCTTTCTAGCAACTCGAGCGACCATGAAAAGGCTCTCTCGTTCCCTTCGTCACTTGTTGTTTTGTCCCGATTTGGATATGATTGAACAGATATGATCAATGACGTGCCAACTGTGACCATCCCATCTTTTTTCCCAGACATAATAAACTCTACGTGTATATCACAGGATAGAGGTTTTTCTATTCTTCATATAGAAAAAAAGTTTGGCTACTTTTTCTAGCAGGTCATGCAACCACATACAGGCTCCGTCGTTGGTCTGTCTCAGTAATAATTTTGTTGTTATTTTAACCTCAAATCAACCCTGAAATTTATGTTGCTATAAAAAACATCATTGGTTATTCAAGAAGGGTTTTGTTAGGGGAGTGGATCCGGAAGTTGTTGTTCGCAAACAGCAGCAGTAATTTTCTTCACATGAATACACGTCATTGATTGGTTAAAATTACCCAAATATGATAACTTTAACACGAAATTACTTCTAAAATACAACATTTTGTCAAAAACGTTAAGAGTAAACCCTGTTCGATGTGACACATTCTACCAGTATCCGAAGTTTCAAAGAGTTTAGGTAAAAAAAAAATAATTAAGAATCTGTTGGTCAGATTGAAAAGATCCCTGTCCTGGATGATCTCCAAGATTAAATTCGTGAATGCCGCCATAATCCTTGTCTTTAGATCATCTTAGGTATTACAAGGAGATTTATTTGTCTCTTGCTCAGCTGCACCCACACATAATAACGAAGGGAGTTGTAGTCTGGGGAGTTAGATGGCCAGATGTTAGGGGTGATGTGGTCGCCAAAATTGTCTGACAGCCATGACTGGGTTCTTCTGCTTGTGTGGCATGGTACAGAGTCCTATTGTCAGACATAGGTTCTTCCAGCAGTCACCCTCTTCACCCAGGACAGAACTACCTCCTCCAGGAACTTGATGTAGGCCTTCGTGTTGAGTCTGAGGCCATGTAGGAAGACAAATGGAGGCATAACGTCGCCATCACTAGTGATCACTCCAGACACCATGATGTTGACTGGATGTTTGATTTTTATCTCACTCGATACATGTTTTGGGGACACGGCAAGCCAACGGTTGTTCTGTGTGTTCACCATCTGATTCTGGGAGAAATGTTTCTTGTCTGAAAAAATGCCAAATCATGTTCGGTGGGAGGAGATGCTTGAATTTGTTCAAGCGGTCTTTCCTCTTGAGCTTGATGGCTTGAGATAAAAATTGGCCCTTTCTCATTTTGTATGAGGAATACCGAATGTCTTTATGCACTGCCTCAAATTAAAATTATGAGATGGTGACAATTTCCCCGTTGCATACACACACAGACACACACACACACACACACACACACACACACACACACACACACACACACACACACAGACACGAATATCAATTTCTGTCTGTCTGTCAGACCTGGCTATTCGTCCATCTGTTACAATCTTGCTGCCTACACCAGTGAACCAATCTTGACAAAGCATTGCATACATGTAAAACTAACGTTTAGTTGAATTATAAGTTAATTAGATTTCAATAAAAATCTATAATGGGCTCCCTGGCGGGGATAGTCCCTTCCTTTTTAAGGCTTATTATAACATTCTGTAATTCTGCAATCCTTTTGAGCGTGTGCATCTTTCAGTTCTAGTATATATTTATGTGTATATATAAAATTCAAAGAAAGTTAGAGGTTGTGAATCCAACCAAGGGACAGTATCTATCCAATATACTACTGGTAGAATACCTAATTAATACACAAGTGTGGGTTATTGCGTGGCAATTATCCCACTGGTTATAATAATTTGGCGAGGGTAATAAGTGGTTTTACCTTTAATTTATATAGCAAGAAGAAAATGGAGGGAATCCAGAGGTTGTATTCATCACCTGTTAGACATTATATTATGTCTATTTATTTTAAACAGTTCAGATAATATATGAATGCATGTGTAAAGAATTAGTAAATTGTAGAATAGAGAAAGAGAAGCACTTTCTTACAGCTGTTTCAGCCAAGAGGTCACAGTACCCCATATGTTACTTCCATCTTTTCAGTGTATTGTAAATCTGTAGATAAAATTAGGGTGCTTGGTTATGCCTCTAGGTTTTGTCAGAGAATTATATAAGATAGTCCAAGAAGTTCATACTTACAACAGAATTAATTATCAGTAGATGTAGTACAATATTCTTATTAGAGCATGCATAAAAAGAGAAAGAGAAATAACAGTATAACACTGGTCAACAAAATGAAACTTTTTTTAATCATCAGAGTTGCTGATTGACTTTTCTGGGTTAATTTTTGATGCTGATTACGAATCTGAAGTCCAGTTTCCTCTATCAGGTCACATTTTCATGGTAATGATACCTGCTGTTTTAACTTATAGGATACACAAATCATGTCTATATAAAGTATATTGAATACAAGATACGATAATTTCATGGCTTTTTATTGTATAAAATGAAAATTATTGTGTACAAATAAGTAACAGTACACTCGAATGCATAACAACTTGAAATCTTTGAGATTTGGATTTTCTATGGTGTTTTGTCTCAGGTTCATCCCTGTATAACATCCAACAGTAGCCAGCTAACATTCCTGCATTCCAAAATCCTTGATATCATTGTTCCATCGATGCAATACCTTGATGAAAGCGTTCCCTTGCTCATCAGACACTGCGCCAAGGTTCACTGCAAAAAGGTCCAGATGTGAATCAAGGAAATTGACTTTTAGTGATATCCGACAGCCCATTACAGCGTAGGAGTCTAGAAGACATTTCACTCCATTTCTAAACTCTAGAGATCTCTTGTTGCCTAGGAAATTTTCACAGAACCATTTGAAGGATTCCCAGGCTTTAAGCTCAATCTCATCCAGTGCTGTGAGGAAGTGGTTGTCCTTCAAGAGTTTTTTTCTTTATCTGCGGACCTATGAATACGCCCTCCTTCAGTTTTGCCTCGGTGACTTTTGGAAATTTCGCCTTCACATATTCAAAACCTTTTGAGCTTTTCCTGGCAAGTATCTTCGCAATTTTTTTCATGAGGCCAAGCTTTATGCGAACAGTGGGGAAGAAGAACATTTTCTGGGTTTAAAAGTGGCTTACTCTGGATGCTAGAAACGCCTAGCTCATATGAATTTCGCAAAGGCCACTCTGATTGCACATAGTACTTGTTAGTTGCACAACTGTCCCATAGGCATAAAAGCAACAATATTTCGTGAACCCAGATTGCATTTCCATCAACATTCCAATCACCTTCAAGTCTCCACATATTTTCCAGCTGTAGTTTGTATAGTTAATGGCATTGAGGAGTACTTGCATGTTTTCATAGCACTCCTTCCTGTGCACCGAATGTCCTATGGGAATGGATGGTTTCTTATTGCCATTGTGTAGTAGTACTGCCTTGAGGCTTCTCTTAGATGAAGCAATGAATAAGCGCCATTCAGCTGGAACATGCTCTTGGAACAAACAGCGAAATAACTCATCAGTGTTATTACTGTAAGAAAGTGGTCCATCAACAGAGAAGCATGAAGTCAGATCCCAATTCCTCTTCCTGAAATGAGTAATACAAACATCTTTATTAAGCAGACATTTTTCTTGTAGGCAGATCCTCATCGTTGTGTGGTACTGGTCTTCTTGCTGATTCCAAGTTGGGATACACAATCTTATGCTTGGTCTTTACAGTAAACCCACAAATATGCAGAATAATAACATTATTTAGTACTATCCCCAAGGCTGAATCATAAATTTGTACGTGCATATATATCTGTAGGTATATGTATGTGTGTGTATACTTATGTATTTGTGTATGCATACGTATACTTGCATATATATATATATATATATATATATATATATATATATATATATATATATATATATATATATATATATATATATATATATATATATATATATATATATATATATATAGGAATAAAATCATATATGCACAGCCAATTAATTGATTGATTAATAAATTAAATTAATTCATTGATTCATTCATTAGCTAATTAGATGATTAGTTTAATATCTGGTGGTTTTCAGTATGTTATTCAATTTATAAAGATGAATAAACAGTGTTGTCCCCCTTGGACTATAGAAATAATATTATAAGATAATAATGTTGAAATATAAACATTCTACTATTAGCTGGTACCCCCACTCCAATAAAATAGTAAATTGAAATTAAATAACTAAATAAATGGATGGTCTACAAAAATAAATGATTCGATGATTAATTGAACAACTCAACACTATTGCATAGCGCCTTACACTCAATGTAGTGTGTATGATGAAATATATTATACTATAAACATATTTTAACGATGAATAACAACAACTTGGGAAAATAACTTATCCAGCCCCTTCTAATATCTTATCTATTGATAAAAAAAAGATTGTAATTATAATTTCCATCATAGAATTTACCCCCTCTTTGCTTATATATTTTAGTACTCTCATATTTGTAAAGTATTAGTAATTTCTAGAATAGAGAAAGAAGAGCAGTTTCTTACAGCTGTTTCAGCCAAGAGGTCATTGTTTCCCAAATGTTATTTCCATCTTTTCAGTGTATTGTAAATCTGTAGATAAATTAGCGTACATGAGTATGCCTCTAGGCATCGTCGGAGAGTTTTATTAGATAGTCCAAGAAGTTTATAGGGTTAATTTATGCATATCTTATTTCTCTACTTATATTTGAAATGGATGTAGCATGAGTACGAACAGATATAAAAACCATCACCCCGCCATTATGTTATACAAATGCTATATTTTCCCACACTCATATTGATGATAATAATCATTATAATAAAATAGACACAAACATGGTTTAAGCAATGGCATTAATAACTCATCTGTTAATATACCTTAAACAAATGCGCATAGACTAACTCATCTTTAATAATATGATTAAATTATAACCTACAAATATGCAGTATAATAACATTAGTTAGTACTATCGCCAAGCTTGAATCATAAATTTGTATGTGCATATATATCTGTATGTATATGTATGTGTGTGTGTACTTATGTACGTGTGTATGCGTACGTATATTTGTATATATATATATAACTATATATATAAATATATATTTATATATATAAATATAATAATAAAGGCGTTACGATGCAAAACGTATATATTCAAATGAACATAATTATCTTCTTCAATATATATATTTAATTTAAAGAATTCATTAAGAGAATTAATAAATCAAAATTTCTTTACACATCTTCAGGAATAAATATTACACCAGAAAACTACATTCGGTTTAAATATACAAACCGTTCATGGCAAAGAAAATTCACAATTATAAAGACCGACCAAAATTGTTTAAGGTTTTTGCAAAAAGAACGCTATTACCTACATGCACGCATCGGCGTGTGCGCCCGTACACCCACGCACACACGTTCATGCGTGCACACACGCGCATGCTCACATGCATACACAAACAAGCAAAATTCACAAGCCATAAACACATACACACACATACACATACACACACACTCATACACATGCTTATGCACACACACACACACACATACATCCACATACATACATATATATACATATATATATATATATGGGAGAATATACAAAAAATAACAACAGACGAGGACAGGTGGTGTAAATAACAAAAGTATATATTAGTATGACGCTCGGGAATACGGAAAGTCTTTGACGTTTCGAGCTACGCTCTTCAACAGAAAGAATACGGAGACAAGGAGAAAAACACGGAGAAAAAAAATTGAATAGTGTTCAGTCAACGGTCAATCATATATAATTATTTTTTTTAATATACTATAAAATTATATATACATATACACACACATAAAACAACAAATATACATATACACATAGAAAACACCATACACATACACATATGCAAACATATATACATGTACTTATGCATATATACATATATGTACATATATATATATATATATATATATATATATATTTAAATATGTTTATATATATACACATACAAAACATAACACACATATACACACATACATATATATATATAAATATATACATACATATATATATATATATATATATACATATACATATATATATATATATATATATATATATATATATATGCATACACACACACATATACATACATACATATATATATACATATACATACCTACACGCATACACATACATACACATACCCATATACATATATATACACTCATACACACATACATACACATATATACACACATTTTTCCACGTATACCCATGAATATGTATATACACTTGCACATGTATATGAACGGATGTACGAAAAAGTAATAGAGCAATAGCAGAACTAAAAATACTAAAGCCCAGACCCTAATACCCGATCATAACAAAATTCAGCTATAGGAAAAAATAAACAATTAAATTATCTAAACTAAAAATAAGTATGTTTGCGAGCGTGAACACATCTGAACACATTATATGTTAGTTTATTAATTAGTTTATGCAGGGATTAACCTCAGTTACCTCAATCTTAGAACCTATAATATTATTACCTAAGTGAGGGTCCGCATCCCTATTCATTCCATTCATGCCTGTCTTAAGAATTTTAGAATTATGTGCTGCAATAATCTGCTCTAGGTTTTTATTATTGGAAAAACCAAACCTATCACTATGCGTATTAATAATGTTACTGTAACGCGAATTTGCAGGGAAATGCTTGGTAATTACCTCCCGAAACTGAGGTTCCGAACGTGAGATTAAAGAATATAGTGAATCAGTGTAAGGTCAAGAGCGATACGGATGTTAGTGTTTATGTGGGTTGTTCTTCGGATAAGATTTGTAGGAGAATTTCTTGTCAATTTAATACGTTTAGAGATAGGAGTAAAATAATTAGTACGAGTCTTAGTAGGTTTATTTGGGGGTTAAAATAACAAAATAAGAATCTTTCGTTAGAATGGTCTATTATTGGGAGGAATTTCCCTTACGATAAGGGTAGGACGTATTACAACTTGTGCAATCTTGAGTTGTTTTTTTATTCTTTTTTCAAAGCATAAACTAATTAATAAATTAACATATAATGGGTTCAGATGTGTTCACGTTCGCAAACATACTTATTTTTGGTTTAGATAATGTAATTGCTTATTTTCTCCTATAGCTGAATTTAGTTATGATCGGGTATTAGGGTCTAGGTTTTAGTAGTTTTAGTCCTGCTATTGCTCTATTTACTTATTCGTACATCCGTTCATATACATGTGCAAGTGTATACGTGGAAAATGTGTGTATATATGTGGAGGTATGTGCATGTGTGTATGTATGTATATGTATATATATTTATGTGTATATATGTATATATAAATAAATATATATATATATATATATATATATATATATATATGCATATGTATATGTGTATTTATATATGTATGTATGTGTGTGTGTATATGTATATATGTATATGTATATGTATATATATATATATATATATATATATATATATATATATATATATACATATATATATATATATATATATATGTATGTATGTATGTATATGTACATGTATCTATATGTATGCATGTGTGTATGTGTGTGTATGGTGTTTGGTATGTGTATATGTATATTTGTTTTTTTCCTTGTTTGTTGGTACTTAATTTATATATATATATATAAAAGATAATAAGAGTGAAAAAACTACAGAAGGCTTGTGTTACTTGGTTAAAGTATATATTTAAATTATGTCAGAAAAATGTTAGAAAAATGTTAGAAAATCTTTTTGGTATATAAACATGGTATTTTGAGAAATAACCGGTTTCGCGTTGTCTTTTCAAATTTCTCTACTTCATTGTGTCGTGTTCACTCCAGTCTGAGAAAGAAGAGTTTTATACCTGAAGAAATCCCTCATTACCTCCCCCTATCTAGAACTCTTCTTTCTCAGACTGGAGTGAACACGACACAATGAAGTAGAGAAATTTGAAAAGACAACACGAAACCGGTTATTTCTCAAAATACAATGTTTATATTCCAAAAAGATTTTATAACATTTTTATAACATTTTTCTAACATTTTTCTGACATAATTTAAATATATACTTTAACCAAGTAACACAAGCCTTCTGTAGTTTTTTCACTCTTATTATCTTTTATACATCCAACCACATGCTTTCACATACCAACTTTCTCACCCATATACCAAAACACGTGAGACCGAAAATGCCACAGAAGACCAATACTTCGGATAAAATTACAAACGAGGATAAAGAACTTAAAAATATTAACACACACCTCATTACCTTAAATAACAAAATCGATAACTCAAATCTTCTCGCCCGAGAAAGGATAAACAGTGAAGTCACTACTCACTACACTGATCAGGTTAGTAATGATTTACAACTTTTATGCACAACCCTCAAATCAATATACATTAACAAACCAAACAATGAACAACAACCTCCTCTACACGATACTATCGACGAATTCATTATAAAAGAAGAACAAATTAGTAAAGATTTAAACACTCTGTGTACTACACTAAAGTCGGTATTCACAAACAAACCGAACAACAGCCAACGCACACCAAATGAAACACATCAGGATGCCATACTTACACAAGTCAATTTAACAAAAAGAAAAATAGAGAATATTTGGAATACAAACATCCATAATAGAAAACTCGCTTACTGGAATATGATAAAAAATTCCAACAAAGCAGATATTTACGAGGGATGGATGGACTCAACACCAATTATTCTCCCACACAAATTCCAGATCAAAACAATACCAAATGAACCTGACGGACAGAGAACCATCAGGGAAAAGTTAGCACTATTCCATCTAAAATCAGAGATTGAACTTCTAAGACTTAGGGCCTCCACTAATGAAGAAAAATATAAAAACATCGACGAAGAGATGCACAGGGAAATAAACAAACAAACCGAGGGACAACCCCTCGAAAATACCATAAATGTTTGGAAAGAAATCTGTGAAAAGGAAGAAAGAAACTCTCTCCTACGCTGGGAACAAAGCAATGATTTCTTCCAAAGATATGAATCAATTTTTAAACAAGAATTCAGCACAGATAATCCTTTCCTAAAGAAAAGAACTATAAATAATAAACAAAAACTGAACAACGCACAAACCACCACCAATTTCAACCACTTAATTAACAACAACCCTCCTCATTACCCTCCATACACCATAAATAGAAATCACTTACAACCACCACTTTTGAACCGCCCAAAACTAAACAGGGAACAGGCTTACAGACAACGCATTTATGAAATAGATTGCACCAAACCTAAAGATCACCCATGCACCAGGAACAGAACACACCAACAACGTCCCAATAACAGGCATAACCACCCCATAACAACCCAAAACAACACTAGGATAAGAAACACACCACATGCTAGTCACTACTACCCTATGACCCAAAATTACTGGCCCCCACCGAACTCAAGAACAACACAAAATAACATCAGATCAAGAAACATCCTACATACTAGAGTTACACACATCACTAACCAAAACACCCATAGACACCCACACACATATAACAATCTAAGGCAACAATACTACCATTCCCCCGAACCAATCCCATATAACCTAACAGACAGCTCATGCAAACAAAATTACAAACAACATTTTTTAGCCCCAGGCCAGAGACACCAGGACACAGGCTGGAATCTAGTAATCAGAAAAACCGAAGATAATCAATCTCTCAACCAAACCTCTCTCAAGTATAAAAATAGACATCCTCTCAAAAGGGCTAAAATTCACCCCAACTCCACGCAGAGCCAACCAAAATGAAGTGAAGGACAGTATAACAGAATTCTGTAGAAAATTAAGACTCACAGAAGCATTTACCAATCACAACACTGAAGATGACTCACTAGTCAAAAACAAAAGTGAGCACATCCCACACAAAGGTAGAAATAAAAAATCTAGATGAATTCTGCAACCACATCGAGAACTTCCCTTACCACACCATGCATAAACAGAGAGTAAACTCAAACTTTAACACTACACAATGGAAGGAACTAATAGAACTCCAAAATGATGAAGATATTACGATTAAGGAAGCAGATAAAGGAAGTGCAGTTGTAATAATGGACACATTATACTATAAAAACCTAATAATCTCCATGCTGGATGACAACCAACACTATGAAAAAGTCACAGACTACACCCCACAAAAAATAATGGAAACCCTGTCCTCACTAATTAAAACACATGGAAATGAACTGACAACCAAGGAGATTGATTTTCTAACAAACTTCAAATGCAAGCCCAGCCTTTTCTATGGTCTACCAAAAATACACAAGAGCCAGATCATAAATGAAACCATCAAAAAATCACCAAAGACATACATACATACACCAAACCCGGGGGATCTAAAACTGCGACCCATCATAGCTGGCCCAGCCTGTGAAACACACAGACTAAGTCTATTTATGGACATCCTCCTAAAACCCTTCCTTAAACACATAAATAGCTATATCAGAGATGACTTGGATATGCTAAATCACCTCCCAAAGGAAGTCAAGGAAGAAACAATCATGGTCTCATTTGACGTGATTAATTTATACACCAGTATACCTCATAATTATGGACTTGAGGCAATTCAATTCTGGCTTGATCAATTCCCGAAAGAAATCCCAAACAGGATCAGTAAAGAATTCATTACTAAATCGGTTGAATTCATCTTACGAAACAACCACTTCATGTTTGACAATACTTTCTACCGACAAAAATCCGGAATTGCTATGGGCACTAGGGCAGCTCCAGTCATTGCGAACCTAACAATGGGTTACTTGGAAATAATAATATACCAGGAATCTTTATCCACCTTTGGAAACACTATTACCTCCCCCTATCTAGAACTCTTCTTTCTCAGACTGGAGTGAACACGACACAATGAAGTAGAGAAATTTGAAAAGACAACACGAAACCGGTTATTTCTCGAAATACAATGTTTATATACCAAAAAGATTTTATAACATTTTTCTAACATTTTTCTGACATGATTTAAATATATACTTTAACCATGTAACACAAGCCTTCTGTAGTTTTTTCACTCTTATTATCTTTTATACATCCAACCACGTGCTTTCACATACCAACTTTCTCACCTATATATATATATATTTATATATATATATATATATATATATATATATATATATATATATATATATATATATGTATATATATATATATATGTGTGTGTGTATGTATAATGGAGTAAATGTATATTTACACAACCTCAAAACACAACCAATTAATTGACTAATTATTAAGTAAAATTAATTAATTGATTCATTCATTAGCAAATTAGCTGATTAGTTTAATATCTGATAGTTTTCAGTATCTTATTCAATTTATAAAGATGAATAAACAGAGTTGTCCCCCTTGGACTATTAAGATAATGTTATGAAAATAAAAATGTTGAAATATAAGCATTCTACTATTAGCTGGTACCCCCACTCCAATAAAACAGTAAAATTGAAATTAAATAAGTAAATAAATGGATGGTCTAAATAAATAAATGATTAGATGATTAATTGAACAACTCAACACTATTGCATAGCGCCTTGCACTTAATGTATTGTGTCTGATGAAATATATTATACTATAAATATATTTTAACGATGAATAACAAGTTGGGAAAAAACTTATCCAGTCCCTTCTAATATCTTATCCACTGATAAAAAAAAGGTTTGTAATTATAATTTCCATCATAGAATTTCCCTTCTATTGCTTATATATTTTGGTAAATGGACATTTGCTCGCCCTAATTAGATGGATATACGTTTTAATATTTATAATAATATACAGATTCATACATTTGTAATACCTTATTTCTCGTAAATAATCTAAAAACCACATGCCCTATTCGTATTGCTATAACCTATTATATTATATCCACTACCATATACACTCATCAACTTTTTACTTATATAATCCTTAATTTAATTTGATTGAATCAAGTCTCGAAATCAATTTTTTACTCTCATATTTGTTTCTATGTTTTCATCCATATATAATTTTTATATAGTTTGTTTATGTTATCTGTTAAGCACTAACTAACCATAGCAGCGTCATGGCCCTTCAAATAAATTAGCTGACCAATTAGATGACGTGAATGACCACAACCCCCTACCCATTACCTATAGGGATTCAGCAACTTGTTAACTTTAAAATTACAGATAAAATAATGGAGGATAATACAGTATCTTGTTAATTGACCGGAGATTTAAAGCATTTCATTTAGTAATTTAGTACCAACTGCTATTATAACTATTGATATAAAGTTTCACTCAATTATGGGAACCATGTGTTTAGGCCCTCAACTATTAACACATCATAGAGTTGTGTATATGTATAGGTATATCGTATTTCTTTATTAGCCACAAAGGGCTAAACGCAGGCAGGACAAACAAAGGGATTAAGTCGATTACATCGACCCCAGTGCGTGGCTGATACTTAATTTATCGCTCCGAACGGATGAAAGGCAAAGTCGACCGCGGCGGCATTTGAACTCAGAACCTAACGGCAGACGAAATAGCGCTAAGCATTTCACCCAGCGTGCTAACGATTCTGCCAGCTCGCCGCCTTGATGTAGGTATATCTATGTGTGTACACTTGTTCATTCATTCATTAATTTATATGCAAGGACAATTCGAACCACTGCAGGAATAGACCTTACCTAATGCATAAAATATGTGTATGTGTATATATATATGCGTAAATATGTGTATATGTATATATGTATGTATCTATATTTGTATGTGTATATATATATGTATTTCTCCTTTTATGTGCATTTTCAGTTCTAAAAAAACTGTAATCCTCCCAAACTCCATTATATTCTTCGATTACCCAGGTCAAAAGCTAATTTTCATCAGTGATATTCTATGCTGTTTTAGATGTAATTTTGTCCGCAGATTTCAAAAATGTAATCAGTTTCCTTCTATCAGGCACAGTTTTTCTGATGAGATAAGAGAGCTATATAACTCCCATCAGCAGTATCGCTACACGTAAACGTCTTATACAGGTAAATTCTGACTTCTGTTTTATAACAATTTGTATTCATTTTGTAATTTTATGTTTTCAGAATCTGTTCATAAATTTTACTTTCTGTTTAAGGTGCCAAGTCATCACCACCATCAAATTCTACACAGGATGTCAAGGCATTGCAAGAACAGTCCTGATATATTTTCTCATGTCTGTGGTTCATGAATCAATCAATTAATTAATTCAATTTATAAATTTATCAATTAATTGGCTATGCATATATGATATTATTCCTATATATATATATATATATATATACAAGTATACGTATGCATACACAAATACATAAGTATACACACACATACATATACATACAGATACATATGCACATACAAATTTATGATTCAGCCTTGGGGATAGTACTAAATAATGTCTTTATTCTGCATATTTGTGGGTTATAATTTAATCATATTATTAAAGATGAGTTAATCTAAGCGTATTTGTATAAGGTATATTAATAGATTGGTTACTAATGCCATTGCTTAAACCATGTTTATGTGTATTTTATTATAATGATTAATATCATCAATATGTGTGTGGGAAAATATAGCATTTGTATAACATAATGGCGGGGTGATGGTTTTTATATCTGTTCGTACTCATGCTACATCCTTTTCAAATATAAGTAGAGAAATAATATATGCATAAATTAACCCTATAAACTTCTTGGACTATCTTATAAAAATCTCTGACGATGCCTAGAGGCATACTCAAGTACCCTAATTTTATCTACAGATTTACAATACATTTAAAAGATGGAAATAACATATGGAGAACAGTGACATCTTGGCTGAAACAGCTGTAAGAAACTGCACATCTTTCTCTATTCTAGAAATTACTAATATTTTACACATGTATTTATAGTTTATCCGAACTGTTTAAAATAAATAAATACACATAATATAATGTCTAACAGCTGGTGAATACTATCTCTGGATTCCCTCCATTTTCTGCTTGCCATATATATATATTTGTATAGGCTGATTGCCTAGGCCAGCCTAACTACCTCTCGCCATCTCTCCCGAGCTTCTCTGAGTGATTTTAGGTCTTCAACTTGGCATCCAACGTCTTCTGCAAGCTTTGTATATACTACATCTTCCATGGTCTTCCAACTGCTGTGCTACCACCATTTGGTGTCCATAGCAACACTTTACTCACAAGTTCTTCTTTCCTCTTCTCCATCAGTCGTCAGCAAACCTCAATCTCTGCTCTCTTGGATGGTTGATGAGGAAGTTGGTACATACCCATATAACCAAGAGATGTTGAGCACTACACCTAAATTCTAGTGTAAGCACCGTCCAGAATGCCACTGAGTCTCTTGATGATAGTCCAAGTCAGAGATCCATATACAAGCACAGATTCACCAAATGCTCTGAAGAACTGTCTCTTCAATTTATCTGGTAGGGTTGACTTCCATATTGTTCTAAGACCGTCTAAAGCTGTCCAAACCTTAGTAAAGCATAATTTAGTATCTTTTCCAGTGGACACAATATTGATGCTTAGGTAAGTAAATGTGTTGACATTTTTCAAGGGCTTCTGTTTGATGTTCCTGATTTTACCTGTTGTATTCAGAGTGATAAACTCCGTCATCTTTTCATTCACTTATAGTCCTGTGTCAGCGGCAGCATTTTCCAGGAGATGGACCAAACGTTCATCATCTGTTTTGCATGGACAGACTTTGAAGCCAGTTTTGCTGGAGTATCTCTTTGTTGATCGACTTCCAGTCAGACTTGTAGAAGTTCAAGTTCGCTAGCGTTTGGGATCCAGCAGTGTTGTATGATTCTTTACTTAGCTTTGGACCATATATTTACAGTTCTTATCATGTTATGGTCTGAGTGGGTAGATGGTAATATGTTTATGTTGTGGAGAAATGCAGCTCCTCCACTCTAATATGAAACCCATAGATTCGAGATATGTTGTTCATAAAACATGATAATTAACACACTGATAGAAGACTTAGTTAGGATAATGAACAACATGTCCTCACTATGCAAACCCTATGAAACGAAGAAACATGTACAGAACTTCATGCACGGCATGCAGTTCTCTGGATATGATCAAAATGATAGGGTTCGAGTATACAGGGGTGCTAGAAAGATGTTAGATAACATTATATGTTATGAAACCCAGATATAGAAGCAAAGACTGGAATAGAATACAAAGAGCTTGAGACAAAGCAAACCGGATGAACGAATGGTATAACACTGATAAATATCAAGGAGTGACCTGTGTAGAGGCCACAGCCCATGGAGAACTAGTCCATAGATTTTGGAGAGCTCTGAAAAAGTCTGAACTCAACATCAAGATTGTTGGAAAGCCAGGGAACTCCATCAGGTCACAACTATGTAGGACAATAATAACTACATGGTATGTAGGATTAGCCCTGGCATTAACTGTAGAACTAGAGATGTAGTCTACAGCATAAGATGCATAGAAGGTGCTTGTAAAGATATGAACATGACATACATAGGGGAGATATGTAGGAGGATAGTGGAAAGACTTTGAGACAATATGACGACAAAAACAGTCCTCCATACTCTACCAACATGCCAAAGACCAACATGGAGGCAACCTGGGTCAACTTGACATCCGCATTTTATCCAAGCACCCAAAGGACCCAACACTCAAACAAATACAGGGGCACGTCTTCAGAATCGTAAGTGGGCTGTTATGTAGATGTATGTATGTGTATATATGTATATGTATATGTATACGTATATGACCATATACACACTCACACTTCACTTCACACAAGGACAATTCTTAACCATGCAGCCATGATAGAACTGTTTCCATCTACCATATCCTCTCAAAAGTCTTTCGTCTACCCAAAACTACAGTAGAAGACATTTGCCGAGGGTGCCAAATCTACATATGTATATATTAGGGTGACCCTTAGCAAAAGGTAATTTGCTGAAATTTAAAATGTGGCTACTCTAACCCCATAATCCTGTTCCAATCAATGAAATGCTGGGGTGTTCAGAATTTCAGCTCAATCAGACAAGTGCTAGGCGACCCTTAAATGCCTTGAAGTTGGAACATACTATACGCAACAAATAATTCTGTTCAAAAGTGGTATATTGTTCCCTATCTTGACCATTTTGTGTTTTCTTAGAGAAATTTATGTGAACACATTGAGGCAACCCCAACAGATGTTTAAAAACATTCTGAATCAAATCTACCAATAGTTAATTTGAAAATTTCCTGAAATAACATGAAAATCTTAAGAAAGTTTAGGTTTTCTTAATAAAGCACACAACGTCTATAAGAGAAATGCATAGGAGTGTCTAAAGCTGGGAGTGTTTGACACCAGGTAAGTGAAAGCCAGAAAAGGGAGTAACAAGCAAGGGGTCTACCCTGGTGGTCGGATATTGTTATACTTAATCGCTAAATAGCAGCTACTACACCCTTTATGTTTGTCTGTCCTTGTTCGTCCCCTGTTTGTAATGCCTTCATGGAAAATCGTTATGAAATAAGGTAGCTTGCCTACGAACCACATGGTTCCTTGTTCAGTCCCACTGTGTGGCACCTTGGGCAAGTGTCCTCTACTATAGCCTCGGGCTGACCAATGCCTTGTGAGTACATTTGGTAAACGTAAAATGAATGAAGCCCGTTATATATATATATATATATATATATATATATATATATATATATATATATATATATATATATATATATATTTGTGTGTCTGTGTTTGTCAACCCAACGTCCCTTGATAACCAATGCTGGTGTGTTTATGTCCCCATATCTTAGTGGTTTGGCAAAAGAGACCGAAAGAATAAGTAACTAGGCTTACAAAGAATAAGTCCTGGGGTCGATTTGCTCTACTAAAGGCGGTGCTCCAGCATGGCCACAGTCAAATGACTGAAACAAGTGAAAAAGAGAGTTATATTTACAACAATAACTTCTATAGAATCAAAGACATAATGTGAACACTGAGTATTGAACCTTATTTTTGCATAAGAGAGGATTGAGTGGCAGTTGGTTATGTTGTACAGTTTTCGGTAACGATCTGTAAAACAAATTGTTTCTCAGTTTCCTCTTATGTGAGAATCTTATTGTAATCTTGAATGAGTTTGACACCTCTTTCTGCAACATCATTCACAACAACTGTCTTCTCAAGATATTCAAGTCCACTTCTGTAACCAGGATCATCCTTGTGTTGAAGGGTCTTTCTCGAGGAAATTGATTCTGATAGAAAATCTGGTGAAGAAAGTTTTTGTACCAGGCGTTATACAAGATGAAAACTCAAAGATTATAAAAAAAAAGAAATGTCATTTTGGTGTAGAATGTACCTCTTCTTAGTGGTTTGGCGAAAAAGCATTGATAGAATAAGTACTAGGCTCACAATCAATAAGTCTTGGGGCCAAATTGTTCAGCTAAAGGTAGTGTTCCATCATGGCCACAGACAAAATGACTGAAACAAGTAAAAGAATATGATTTAGCTCCCAGATCTTTCCATCATGTCTGTCCTAACCCTTTTGATAGCAACCTGCCTAAAACCACCCTTGGTTCTGTGATACAAACCTCTTGATTTAAAGTGATCTAAATTAAAATCTTACGTTAAAATTTCATGTTCATTTATGTTCCAAATACCAGAATAATTAATGACAAAGTTATTTTACTATATTTTTCAATATCTTCAAAATCAACTGAAACAAACTCAGAACATTTCAACAGAAATATCCTTAACCTTTTTCATGCCAACCCACCTGAGACCACCTGAGGTTGTATGACACAAATTTCCCATTTTAAAATTATCTAAATTTAAAATCTTCCATCAAAGTTTCATCTTCATTTATGTTCCAAGAATCTGATTAATTAATAATGACAAACTTATTTGTCATTATTCTATGATACAAACTTCCAAACACCAGCTTAATAACGACAAGGCTATTTTACTAAATTCTTCGTTATTTTTAAAATTAATTGAAACAAAGACAGCATATTTCAATAGAAATATCTTAGACATATGTTTTAGCTTGCAGACCTTTCCATCTAACCATTTTGATGCCAACCTGTCAGAAAGCACATCTACTTCTACAATACAAAGTTCCAAACATCTGTCTCATGAAGACAATGTTATTTTAATAAATTCTTCATTTTAAAAATAAAAAAAAAAGAGAGAAATAAAATAAAAGGCAAAAATGAATTTGGAAAGAAAAGGGTCAACAATATAAATGTGTCTTTATTTCATGATTAAAAACATTATAATTGTTGTAAAATAGTCATCATCTCATTCTCATCACCATTGCAATCATTGATATCGATTTCAATCTTTGGTACAAGGCGAGCAATATCAGGGGGTGAGAGGAGGGGAATGTGTCAATTACAACGCTCTCAATCAATGTCTCACAGTGAACTGCTTACTACAATTGCTGACGACTCAACAGTTGTCTATGTAATAGAAATGTCTCAGTCAATATTTAGTCACATGGAGAGAGTGGGAATCCTTCCACAACATAATACTTTTTTGCACTGCTAACCAGTTAGACGAGAAACTGCCTGGGGTTAAACTAGTAGTGACATTCAACAGCCACTTTGGTGTGGCGACCCCAATTCGTATTGGAATTTCTATGCTGATAGAACCCACGACAAAGCTCTCCCTGAACACCAGCTTAGACATTTTCACTTTTATATATTATCCCTTTTGCTGCGCTCCCCTTCCCCCACCCCACCTCACCCCGTTTCTCTATCTATACATTTCTTCCCTTCCATATCTCTGTTCTGTCTTAAATTCATGATTATTTATGTATGTATTTCTATTTCTATTGTCTACCTCACCCAAGTTATCGCCTTCCCCTCCACTTTCTTGAAGTTATGCTCCTCAGCCCAAACCTGTCTGAAATTTGTCTCTCCTCCCTTTAGAAATTACGATTTAACTCTCATTTCTGTTACCGATTTAAGCATTTAATCTCACGGTCTAAACTCTGCTGTGTTTCTTTCAACTTTGTTTCTGAAAACCTAACGACTTTGACCAGCATGATGTACTGCTGCCTGTCTCTCTCTCTCTCTCCCCCCCCCCCCTCTCTCTCTCTCCCCCCCTCTCTCTCTCTCTCTCTCTGAATCACTACCTTCTTTTCCCCACATCCTCTTCGACTCGTACGTGTCCCCAAATCTATTATAACCAGTTCACTTTCCAACTTCATCCCAATTCGTATTGGAATTTCTATGCTGATAGAACCCGCGACAAAGCTCTCTTAGCCGGCGGCACGCCCGCCCTCCCACCCCCTCCACCAGTACCGGAAGTTTAGATCATCTTCCGTGAACACTGCTAGTGACCTTATACCACCACCCCTCTTATCGACCTTATAGCGCATAAAGTTTGGGTAGTATATGAAGGTTGTAGGTACTGTTTTGTTTATGAATTCTGCCAAATGCAAGCTTTATTTTCAGGTACACGACACTGCTTTCCCCCATCCCAGGGTCACACGGGCCCACTCCTCTGACACCCACTCCTCTCACACTGTCAGGATTGGTACTCTCAACGTCGGCACGCTGAAAGGTAGGTCTGATGAGATTGTTGAGATGCTTGAACGGCGACGCGTAGATCTGTGCTGCATCCAAGTAGTAAGATGGAGAGGAGGTTCTGCGAGGTTCCTCACAGGCAAAGTACACAGGTACAACATTTTCGGGGCAGGGAACACTAACGGGGTCGGGGGTGTAGGAATACTCCTAGCAGAGAAATGGGTTGATAAGGTAATCGAGGTAGTTAGAGTATGTGACAGAGTACGTAAGATTCGACTAGTGCTTCATCATAGGCTAGCTACTGTCATCTCAGCCTATGCCCCTCAACCGGGGCTACCGGATGGGCTGAAAGACCAATTCTATGACACCGTCTTGCAAACTACCTCGTCGACAAGTGACAGGGACCTTCGCTTTGCGGCTGGCGACTTCAATGGTCATATCGGACATCGTGCAGGAAGCTTCCATGGCATACATGGAGGCTATGGCTTCGGTTCCCGCAACGAGCAGGGAACCAGACTGCTGGAGTTCTGTGATGCAACCGATCTTATGGTTTGCAATACCAATTTCAGGAAACCTGCCTGTCACCTAGTCACCTACCGATCCGGCAAACACTCTAGCCAAATCGACTACATCCTCGCCAGAAATAGGGAAAGAGTGCGGCTTAGAAATGCCAAAACACTCCCTGGCGAAGAATGTACACCTCAACACAGATTAGTAGTTAGCGACTTCGAGATCAAGGCAATATGGGTGCCCAGAAGTAGACCGACTTGGAGGAGAAGGGTATGGAAGTTTAACGACCCTGCAAATGGACAGAAACCTAGAGACATGTTACTCGAAGCATTTGACGAAATAGAAGGGGATATAGCATCATACAACGTGGAAGACAATTGGAGATTTCTGCAGGACAACCTGCTGAGAGCCACCGACCAGATCTGTGGCTGGGGTAAATTCCTCTCTCGACCCAGAGTAACGTTGTGGTAGAACAAGGAGGTAGACAGGGCTATTGGACAAAAGAAACAGGCTTGGAAGTCCTGGAAGGACGGTGGTAGCAGCGAATTGTACCAATCTGCCAGAAGGGAAGCTAGGCGACAGGTTTATTTAGCCAGAGGGGAAGCAGAAGAGAAAAGATTTGCCAATGTTCTGCGCCGTGAGCACCAAAGACTTGAGGTATTTCGTGTTGCAAGGCAGTGTAGGAGAGAGAATAATGATGTTGTAGGAGAGAAATGTGTTCGCATGGATGATGTTACGCTTGCACTAAATGAGGCTGCAAAGAAAGAGGTCTGGAGATGCCACTACGATAGATTGCTTAATAAAGACAATGAATGGGAGAAAGAAAGTCTGCGTATGTCCACCCAACAGAGGGACCAGCTATCCGAGTTGACACTACCATGGTAGATAAAGCAATTAAGAGTATGAAGACAGGGAAAGCCCCCGGCCCATCAGGAATCACTGCAGAGATGATCAAAATATCTGGCAGTGTCGGCTATAGCGTAGTCACCCGTATTACGAACCAGGTGTTACACAAAGAAGTCATACCCAATGACTGGTGTAGCAGCACAATAGTCAACTGCTACAAAGGTAAAGGTGACGCCTTAGATACAAATAATTACAGAGGTATCAAGCTTTTAGATCAGGTAATGAAAGTCACGGAGAGGGTCATAACTCAACTGCTTATGGAGCGAGTCAGTTTAGATGAGATGCAGTTTGGGCTGGTGCCTGGGAAAAGCACCACTGATGCTATATTTCTGGTAAGACAGTTTCAGGAGAAATACCTAGCCAACGATAAACCTCTGTACCTGGCTTTCGTTGACATGGAGAAAGCCTTTGACAGGGTCCCCCGATCTCTCATCTGGTGGTCAATAAGGAAACTAGGGATAGAAGAATGGTTAGTGAGAGCTGTGCGAGCCATGTACAGAGACACTGTCAGAAAGGTGAGGGTTGGCAATGAGTACAGTGGAGAATTCCGGGTGGAGGCACGGGTCCACCAAGGTTCTGTCCTCAGCCCCCTCCTATTTATCATAGTCCTCCAGGCTATAACAGAGGAATTCAAGACGGGATGCCCCTGGGAGCTCCTCTATGCTGATTACATTGCACTAATTGCTGAGTCACTATCAGAACTAGAGGAGTAGTTTCAGGTGTGGAAGCAAGGATTAGAATCGAAGGGCCTTAGAGTCAACCTAGCTAAAACCAAAGTCCTAATAAGTAGGAAGGCAGACAAAACACAAACCCCTTCAGGTAGATGGCGCTGCTCGATCTGTAGAAAAGGAGTGGGTAGTAACTCTATAAGATGCACCCAGTGCAAGCTATGGACACATAAGAGGTGCAGCAATATCAAAGGAAGGTTAACTAGGAAGTTAGTTTTTGTATGTAGCAGATGTTCAGGAGCTATAAACACAGTAAATGTGCAGAAAACATCTGCCACATTCCAGGGAGAAAAACTAGAAGTGGTTGATAGCTTCCGCTATCATGGTGACCAAATTAGCAGTGGGGTTGGGTGCGCTGAGAGCGTAGCTGCTTGAATTAGAATAGCCTGGGCAAAGTTCAGAGAGCTCTTACCTCTGCTGGCAACAAAGGGTCTCTCTCTCAGAGTAAAAGGCAGATTGTATGACGCATGTGTACGAACAGCCATACTTCATGGCAGTGAAACATGGGCCGTTACTGCTGAGGACATGCGTAGGCTCGCAAGGAGTTAAGCCAGTATGCTCCGATGGATGTGTAATGTCAGTGTGCATACTAGACAGAGTATCATTACCTTGAGAGAAAAGTTGAACTTACGAAGCATCAGTTGTGGTGTGCAAGAGAGACGATTGCGCTGGTATGGTCATGTAGCGAGAATGGATGAGGATAGCTGTGTGAAAAAGTGCCACACCTTAGCACTTGAAGGAACCTGCGGAAGAGATAGGCCCAGGAAGACCTGGGATGAGGTGGTGAAGCACGACCTTCGAACATTGGGCCTCACCGAACCGAAGACTTCTGATCGAGACCTTTGGAAATATGCTGTGCGTGAGAAGACCCGGCAACCCATATGAGACCTAAAACTATGGCCTCAGCCAGTCCACTTATGCGTACCTTCCTTCATTGGACACCAAACTCCACTTGCGAAGATCTGTTGAGGCAAGTGAAATCGAAATCGAGTTAAGTTGGACACTAAACTCCACTTGCGAAGACCTGTTGAGGCAACTGAAATAGAAATCGAGTTAAAACGGACGACTGGCACCCATATCAACGCCGTCTCCTTCATTGGACACGAAACTCTTCTTGCGAAGAATTATTGGGGTAAGCGAAATCAAAATCGTGATGGCACCTGTGCTCAGCGTCGCCTTTCTGGCACTTGTGCCCGCAGCATGCATATGGACCTCCGAGTGGGATCGTTGCCGGTGCCCCTGGATTGGCTCTTGTGCGGGTGACACATAAAATACACCATCGAGCGTGGCCGTTGCCAGTACCGCTTGACTGGCCTTCGTAGGATTTTCGAGCGAGATCTTTGCCAGTGTCCCTGGACTGGCTCTTGTGCGGGGCCGTCATAGGATTTTCGAGCGAGATCGTGCGGGTGACACATGAAATGCACCATTTTGGGCGTGGCCGTTGCCAGTGCTGCCTGGCTGGCCTTCGTCGGATTTTCGATCGAGATTGCTGCCAGTGCCCCTGGACTGGCTCTTGTGCGGGTGACACATGATATTTTTCGAGCGAGATCGTTGCCAGTGCTCCTGGACTGGCTCTTGTGCGCGGCCGTCGTAGGATTTTCGATCGAGATCGTTGCCAGTGCCCTTAGACTGGCTGTTGTGCGGACGACACATGAATTTTTTCGAGCGAGATCGTTGCCAGTGCCCCTGGACTGGCTCATGTGCGGGTGACACATGAAATTTTTCGAGCCAGATCGTTGCCAGTGCCCCTGGACTGGCTCTTGTGCGGGTGACACATGAAATTTTTCGAGCGAGATCGTTGCCAGTACCCCTGGACTGGCTCTTGTGCGGGTGACACATGACATTTTTCGAGCGAGAAAGTAGCCAGTGCCCTTGGACTGGCTCTTGTACGGGGCTGTTGTAGGATTTTCGAGCCAGTTCGTTGCCAGTGCCCCTGGGCTGGTGCTTGTGCGGGTGACACATGAAATGCACCATTTTGTGCGTGACCGTTGCCAGTCCCGCCTGGCTGGCCTTCGTGGGATTTTCGAGCGAGATCGTTGCCAGTGCCACTGGACTGGCTCTTGTGCGGGTGGCACATAAAATGCACCATTTTGAGCGTGGCCGTTGCAAGTACCGCCTAACTGGCCTTCGTGTGGGTGACACGTAAAAGCACCCGTTAGACTCTCTGAGTGGTTGGCGTTAGGAAAGGCATCCTGCTGTAAAAACTCTACCAAATCAGATTGGAGCCTGGAGTAGCCATCTGGTTTCGCCAGTTCTCAGTCAAATCGTCCAACCCATGCTAGCATGGAAAGCGGACGTTAAACGATGATAATGATGATGATGATGATGGTGTGGTGAATTAAATCATGCATATTTATATTATTTTATAAGGGAATCACAATATTTGGAATATGGATAATTGCTATCTTCAACATCCAGGATAGCTCTGATTGTAATGGATCTGTGAGAAAGGATGTTCCAGCCATGACTATCTTGTCTTATTTTTTTCTAGAAGTAATGAATTCCTAGTTGAACATTATAAAATAATAAAAACTTGCATTATTGTTTTTTTTCTTGAAGACAGAAATTTCATTTTTCTTTTTGTCAGGAAGATTTGGTTGCTCTTTCTAGCAACTCGAGCCACCAGGGATAGGCTCTCTCGTTCCGTTCGTCACTTGTTGTTTAGTCCCGATTTGGATCTGATTGAACAGGTATGATCAATGACGTGCCAACTGTGACCATCCCGTCTTTTTTCCCAGACATAATAAACTCTACGTGTATATCACAGGATAGAGGTTTTTCTATTCTTCATATAAAAAAAAAGTTTGGCTACTTTTTCTAGCAGGTCATGCAACCACATACAGGCTCCGTCGTTGGTCTGTCTCAGTAATAATTTTGTTGTTATTTTAACCTCAAATCAACCCTGAAATTTATGTTGCTATAAAAAACATCTCTGGTTATTAAGGAAGGGTTTTGTTAGGGGAGTGGATCCGGAAGTTGTTGTTCGCAAACAGCAGCAGTAATTTTCTTCAACTGAATACACGTCATTGATTGGTTAAAATTACCCAAATATGATAACTTTAACACGAAATTACTTCTAAAATACAACATTTTGTCAAAAACGTTAAGAGTAAACCCTGTTCGATGTGACACATTCTACCAGTATCCGAAGTTTCAAACACTTAATTAGAAATCTGTTGGTCAGATTGAAAAGATCCCTGTCTTGGATGATCTCCAAGATTAAATTCGTGAATGCCGCCATAATCCTTGTCTTTAGTTCATCTTAGGTATTACAAGGAGATTTATTTGTCTCTTGCTCAGCTGCACCCACACATAATAACGAAGGGAGTTGTAGTCTGGGGAGTTAGGTGGCCAGATGTTAGGGGTGATGTGGTCGCCAAAATTGTCTGACAGCCATAACTGGGTTCTTCTGCTTGTGTGGCATGGTACAGAGTCCTATTGTCAGACATAGGTTCTTCCAGCAGTCACCCTCTTCACCCAGGACAGAACTACCTCCTCCAGGAACTTGATGTAGGCCTTCGTGTTGAACCTGAGGCCATGCAGGAAGATGAATGGAGGCATAACGTCGCTATCACTAGTGATCACTCCAGACACCATGATGTTGACTGGATGTTTGATTTTTATCTCACTCGATACATGTTTTGGGGACACGGCAAACCAACGGTTGTTCTGTGTATTCACCATTTGATCCTGGGAGAAATTTTTCTTGTCTGAAAAAATGCCAAAGCATGTTCGGTGGGAGGAGATGCTTGAATTTGTTCAAGCGGTCTTTCCTCTTGTGCTTGAAGGCTTGAGATAAAAATTGGCCCTTTCTCATCTTGTATGAGGAATACCGAATGTCTTCATGCACTGCCTGCCTTATAAGAAACTCAGACACTCCCATGTCCCTGGTGATGGACCTGATTAACTTGGAGGGATCGTTGTTAATCATGGCCTGGATCTCACCAACAAATTCAGGAGTCCGTTTCTTATCAGAACAATCAGAGTGGGTTTTCTGAGCTGCCGTACCTTTGTAATCGCCATTAGACTCATCCATCTCTTTCTAAGTCCTCTGCACTGTCCTTCAGCTGACACTTAAGCACCCTGAAATGTTCGTATTGGAGCTTCCGGTTTGAATACTAAGCAGTACAACATGTCGCTTCCAAATTTCTGGCAGGTTGAATTGCGTCATAGTGCTGTTTCCCTCAAAGATGGTGCTCAACCGACCCTGCTATAATGTGTAGTCGACAAAATCAAACACAAACAATGGACATGCGTCAAATTAAAATTATGAGATGGTGACAATTTACCCGTTGCATACACACACACACACCCACACACACACACGCATGTATATCAATTTCTGTCTGTCTGTCTGTTAGACCTGGCTACTCGTCCATCTGTTACCATCTTGCTGCCTACACCAGTGAACCAATCTTGACAAAACCTTGCATACATGTTAAACTAACGTTTAGTTGAATTATAAGTTAATTAGATTTCAATAAAAATCTATAATGGGCCTCCCTAGGGCGCTAGTCCCATACTTTTTAAGTATATATAACATTCAAAGAAAGTTAGAGGTTGTGAATCCAACCAAGGGACAGTATCTATCCAATATACTACTGGTAGAATACCTAATTAACACACAAGTATTGGTTATTGCGTGGCAATTACCCCACTGGTTATAATAATTAGGCGAGGGTAATAAGTGGTTTTACCCTTACTTTATATAGCAAGAAGAAAATGGATGGAATCCAGAGGTTGTATTCATCACCTGTTAGACATTATATTATGTTTATTTATTTTAAACAGTTCAGATAATATATGAATACATGTGTAAAGTGTTAGTAATTTGTAGAATAGAGAAAGAAAGGCAGTTTCTTACAGCTGTTTCAGCCAAGAGGTCACAGTACCCCATATGTTATTTCCATCTTTTCAGTGTATTGTAAATCTGTAGATAAAATTAGGGTGCTTGGTTATGCCTCTAGGTTTTGTCAGAGAATTTTATAAGATAGTCCAAGAAGTTCATAGGGCTAATTTATGCCTATACAAATATATATATATATACATTTACATATATACATATACACCCAAACATATATCTTATTAGAGCATGCATAAAAAGAAAAAGAGAAATAACAGTATAACACTGGTCAACAAAATGAAACTTTTTTTAATCATCAGAGTTGCTGATTGACTTTTCTGGGTTAATCTTTGATGCTGATTACGAATCCGAAGTCCAGTTTCCTCTATCAGGCCACATTTTCATGTTAATGATACCTGCTGTTTTAAATTATAGGATACATAAAACATGTCTATATAAAGTATATTGAATACAAGATACGATAATTTCATGGCTTTTTATTGTATAAAATTAAAAGTATTTTGTACAAATAAGTCACAGTACACTCGAATGCATAACAACTTGAAATCTTTGGGATTTGAACTTTCTATGGTGTTTTGTCTCAGGTTCATCCCTGTATAACATCCAACAGTAGCCAGCTAACATTCCTGCATTCCAAAATCCTTGATAGCATTGTTCCATCGATGCAATACCTTGATGAAAGCGTTCCCTTGCTCATCAGACACTGCTCCAAGGTTCTCTGCAAAAAGGTCCAGATGTGAATCAAGGAAATTGACTTATAGTGATATCCGACAGCCCATTGCAGCGTAGGAGTCTAGAAGACATTTCACTCCATTTCTAAACTCTAGAGATCTTTTGTTGCCTAGGAAATTTTCACAGAACCATTTGAAGGATTCCCAGGCTTTAAGCTCAATCTCATCCAGTGCTCTGAGGAAGTGGTTGTCCTTCAAGAGTTTTTTTCTTTATCTGCGGACCTATGAATACGCCCTCCTTCAGTTTTGCCTCGGTGATTTTTTGAAATTTCGCCTTCACATATTCAAAACCTTTTGAGCTTTTCCTGGCAAGTATCTTCGCAATTTTTTTCATGAGGCCAAGCTTTATGTGAAGAGTGGGGAAGAAGAACATTTTCTGGGTTTAAAAGTGGCTTACTCTGGATGCTAGAAACGCCTAGCTCATATGAATTTCGCAAAGGCCACTCTGATTGCACATAGTGCTTGTTAGTTGCACAACTGTCCCATAGGCATAAAAAGCAACAATATTTCGTGAACCCAGATTGCATTTCCATCAACATTCCAATCACCTTCAAGTCTCCACATATTTTCCAGCTGTAGTTTGTATAGTTAATGGCATTGAGGAGTACTTGCATGTTTTCATAGCACTCCTTCCTGTGCACTGAATGTCCTATGGGAATGGATGGTTTCTTATTGCCATTGTGTAGTAGTACTGCCTTGGGGCTTCTCGTAGTTGAAGCAATGAATAAGCGCCATTCAGCTGGAACATGCTCTTGGAACAAACAGCGAAATAACTCATCAGTGTTATTACTGTAAGAAAGTGGTCCATCAACAGAGAAGCATGAAGTCAGATCCCTATATCTCTTCCTGAAATGAGTAATACAAACATCTTTATTAAGCAGACATTTTTCTTGTAGGCAAGATTCTAATAGTTCAGCTTTATCCTTCGACAATGACAAGTCTCTAACTAAATCATTTAACTCTCCTTGAGACAATTTCTGTGGTACGTCTTCATTTTCAATCGTGAAATCTGCATCCACTTCAGTGTCTTCCACAGCAGTAGTATTTTCTTCAGCAAATACAACTTCGTCAGGCATCTGAATGCCATTTTCTGGTGGTATTGGAATAGGAAGATCCTCTTCGTTGTGTGGTACTGGTCTTCTTGCTGATTCCAAGTTGGGATACACAATCTTATGCTTGGTCTTTACAGTAAACCGACAAACATTGACATTGCAGAAATAACAGTCCATGAAATGATCCTTTGGCTCTCTCCATATCATAGGTATTGTAAATGGCATTGCTCTCTTCCTCTTATTTAACCAATCCCTTAGTCCATATGAACAAGCTGAGCAGATTATGTGCAGGGCCCAACTCTTATCTTGATCCCTAAGAGAGCAGCCAAAGTATAACTGGTAGACCTTCTTGATTTCACTTGTGATGGCACGTTTCTGAGCTTTGGTGGTAAATGAACCACAGACATGACAAAACATATCAGGACTGTTCTTGCAATGCCTTTGACATCCTGAGTAGAATTTGATGGTGGTGATGACTTGGCACCTTAAACAGAAAGTAAAATATATAAAAAGATTCTGAAAACATAAAATTACAAAATGAATACAAATTGTTATAAAACAGAAGTCAGAATTTACCTGTATAAGACGTTTACGTGTAGCGATACTGCTGATGGGAGTTATATAGCTCTCTTATCTCATCAGAAAAACTGTGCCTGATAGAAGGAAACTGATTACAGTTTTGAAATCTGCGGACAACATTACATCTAAAACAGCATAGAATATCCCTGATGAAAATTGGCTTTTGACCTGGGTAATCGAAGAATATAATGGAGTTTGGGAGGATTACAGTTTTTTTAGAACTGAAAATGCACATAAAAGGAGAAATATATATATATATATATATATATATATACATTCAAATATAGATACAGACATATATACATATACACATATATACGCATATATATACACACATACACATATTTTATGCATTAGGTAAGGTGTGTAGTGAAACTACCTATCGTCTCTAACACCTCGATCGCCATTACATACAAAACTACCTCCCGCCATTACATACAAACTACTATCGCCATTACATACAATCTTCTCATTTAAATATAAATAAATGCGAGCGTAGTAGAGAACCCATTCCTTGTCATCACGTGACTGATCATTATTCGAATCGGCAACTTCTTCGAACCGTTCCCATCAGAACGCAAACTGACCAATCACAGCCCTTAATAAGGTCACGTGATAGAGTATATTTCTGATAACTGGTGAGCCCCCTTAACGCTATAAATAGATCAACTCATACCCACCAAATTTGTTTCGGTCCAGTTTCTCTTTGAGATCTGTTCCGTGTACCACACGACAGCAGCAGCAACAAGTAGCCAGCGACCATTTCAACAGCTTCGTCCAGCCAACGATGACCACCGCCGTCGCCACATCAGTAACAAGAGTCTACGACTACTATCCAGCATCATCGTCATGACCAACACGATTACTACCAAGCAGCCTCTACACCACCAGCGTCAACACGACTTACTATGTACACCAAACCAAACCTCCGCGGCACATCTCTCTCTTCGATTCTGTTAGGTGACTCAGCTTCACCACGATAAATAAACAGACAAGAGTTCTTAAACAGACAAGAAATTCTCAGCCAGCGACGAACATCTGTATAACAAGAATCACGGCCCGGCATCGATGCCACGACATCACAACTAGTGATCAGCTCTGCCACACTCAGCCTCCCCAACTTTCACATGCAGAACTTTTCCTATAGTGTACTAAAGAACTGGTATAATTGCTCACGTGTTATTGACTCTCTTTCTCTGCTGTAATATTTCACATACACGCACTTGTATCACTCACATACATACTTTTCTTTGTATGACGGCCTGTCTTTGATTATGTTATTATATGTCGCATTCACACTCTCACACAGACATACATCTTTAACGCCAGAGAAATAAGGTATTACAAATGTATGAAATCGTATATTATTTTAAATATTAAAACGTGTATCCGTCTAATTAGAGCGATTAAATGTGCATTTACTAAAATATATAAGCAATACAGGGGATAAATTCTATGATGGAAATTATAATTACAATCTTTTTTTTATCAATGGATAAGATATTAGAAGGGACTGGATAAGTTATTTTCCCAAGTTATTGTTATTCATCGTTAAAATATGTTTATAGTATAATATATTTCATCATACACAATACATTGAGTGTAAGGCGCTATGCAATAGTGTTGAGTTGTTCAATTAATCATCGAATTATTTATTTTTGTAGACCATCCATTTATTTAGTAATTTAATTTCAATTTTACTGTTTTATTGGAGTGGGGGTACCAGCTAATAGTAGAATGTTTATATTTCAACATTATTATTTTATGATATTAGTTTAATAGTCCAAGGGGGACAACACTGTTTATTCATCTTTATAAATTGAATAACATACTGAAAACCACTAGATATTAAACTAATCATCTAATTAGCTAATGAATGAATCAATTAATTAATTTAATTTATTAATTAATCAATTAATTGGCTGTGCATATATGATATATATATATATATATATATATATATATATATATATATGTACAAGTATACGTATGCATACACACATACATAAGTATACACACACATACATATACATACAGAAATATATGCACATACAAATTTATGATTCTGCATATTTGTAGGTTATAATTTAATTAGATTATTAAAGATGAGTTAATCTATGCGTATTTGTTTAAGGTATATTAATAGATGAGTTACTAATGCCACTGCTTAAACCATGTTTATGTGTATTTTATTATAATTATTAATATCATCAATATGAGTGTGGGAAAATATAGCATTTGTATAACATAATGGCGGGGTGATGGTTTTTATACCTGTTATTACTCATGCTACATCAATTTCAAATATAAGTAGAGAAATAAGATATGCATAAATTAAACCTATAAACTTCTTGGACTATCTTATAAAACTCTCTAACGATGCCTAGAGGCATACACAAGTACCCTAATTTTATCTACAGATTTTCAATACACTGAAAAATGGAAATAACATATGGGGAACAGTGACCTCTTGGCTGAAACAGCTGTAAGAAACTGTTCTTTTTTCTCTATTCTAGAAATTATTAAGATTTTACACATGTATTTATATATTATCTCAACTGTTTGAAATAAATAAATAGACATGATATAACCTTTTCAAATATAAGTAGAGAAATAAGATATGCATAAATTAACCCTATAAACTTATTGGACTATCTTATAAAAATCTCTGACGATGCCTAGAGGCATACTCAAGTACCCTAATTTTATCTACAAATTTACAATACCTTTAAAAGATGGAAATAACATATGGAGAACAGTGATCTCTTGGCTGGAACAGCTGTAAGAAACTGCACATCTTTCTCTATTCTAGAAATTACTAATACTTCACACATGTATTTATAGTTTATCTGAACTGTTTAAAATAAATAAATACACATAATATAATGTCTAACAGCTGGTGAATACTATCTGTGGATTCCCTCCATTTTCTTCTTGCCATATATATATATTTGTATAGGCTGATCGCCTGGGCCAGCCTATCTACCTCTCTCCATCTCTCCCGAGCTTCCCTGAGTGTTTTTAGGTCTTCAACTTGGCATCCAACGTCTTCTACAAGCTTTGTATATACTACATCTGCCATGGTCTTCCAACTGCTGTGCGACCAGCATTTGGTGTCCATAGCAACACTTTACTCACAAGTTCTTCTTTCCTCTTCTCCATCAGTCGTCAGCAAACATCAATCTCTGCTCTCTTGGATGGTTGATGAGGAAGTTGGTACATACCCATATAACCAAGGGATGTTGAGCACTACACCTAAATTCTAGTGTACGCACCGTCCAGAATGCCACTGAGTCTCTTGATGAGACTCCAAGTCAGAGATCCATGTACAAGCACAGATTCACCAAATGCTCGGAAGAACTGTCTCTTCAATTTATCTGGTAGGGTTGACTTCCGTATTGTTCTAAGACCGTCTAAAGCTGCCCAAACCTTAGACAGCATAATTTAGTATCTTTTTCAGTGGACACAATATTGCTGCTTAGGTAAGTAAATGTGTTGACATTTGATGTGTTGACATCAAGATTGTTGGAAAGCCAGGGAACTCCATCAGATCACAACTATGTAGGACAATAATAACTACATGGTATGTAGGATTAGCCCTGGTATTAACTGTAGAACTAGAGATGTAGTCTACAGCATAAGATCCATAGAATGTGCTTGTAAATATATGAACATGACATACTTAGGGGAGATATGTAGGAGGATAGTGGAAAGACTTTGAGACAATATGACGATAAAAAAACAGTCCTCCATACTCTACCAACATGCCAAAGACCAGCATGGAGGAAACCTGGGTCAACTTGACATCCGCATTTTATCCAAGCACCCAAAGGACCCAACACTCAAACAAATACAGGAGCACGTCTTCAGAATCGTAAGTGGGCTGTTATGTAGATGTATGTATGTGTATATATGTATATATATATGTATACGTATATGACCATACACACACACACACACACACACACACACACACACACACTTCACTTCACACAAGGACAATTCTTAACCATGCAGCCATGATATAACTGTTTCCATCTACCATATCCTCTCAAAAGTCTTTCGTCTACCCAAAACTACAGTAGAAGACATTTGCCGAGGGTGCCAAATCTACATATGTATATATTAGGGTTACCCTTAGCAACAGGTAATTTCCTGAAATTTAAAATGTGGCTGCTCTGACCCCATAACCCTTTTCCAATCAATGAAAAGCTGGGGTTTGCTAAATTTCAGCTCAATCAGACAACTGCTAGGCGACCCTTAAATGCCTTGAAGTTGGAACATACTATAAGCAACAAATAATTCTGTTCAAAAGTGGTATATTGTTCCCTATCTTCACCATTTTGTGTTTCCTTAGAGACATTTATGTGAACACATTGAGGCAACCCCAACAGATGTTTAAAAACATTCTGAATCAAATCTACCAATAGTTAATTTGAAAATTTCCTGAAATAACATGAAAATCTTAAGAAATTTTAGGTTTTCTTAATAAAGTACACAACTTCTATAAGAGAAATGCATAGGAGTGTCTAAAGCTGGGAGTGTTTGACACCAGGTAAGTGAAAGCCAGAAAAGGGAGGAACAAGCAAGGGGTCTAACCTGGTGGTCGGATATTTTTATATTTAATCGCTAAATAGCAGCTACTACACCCTTTATGTTTGTCTGTCCTTGTTCGTCCCATCTTTTTAATGCCTTCATGGCAAATCGTTATGAAATAAGGTAGCTTGCTTACGAACCACATGGTTCCTGGATCAGTCCCACTGCGTGGAACCTTGGGCAGGTGTCTTCTACCACAGTCTCGGGCTGACCAAAGCCTTGTGAGTACATTTTGTAGACGGAAAATGAAAGAAACCCGTCATATATATATATACTAGCAGTATAACCCGACGCTGTCCGGGTGCGACTTATTACGCCATCTACAATAAGTCTTGCAAGGTGAAAATCAACTAAAAAAGAAAGCCATACAACGAAAAATCCCTTATGATGTAAATATGTTCATAATTCAAAGACGATGAAATTAATAGGGAAAGTCTGAAGGCTGTTTTGCGTAACATTATTAAGCGCACGTAAATTTCATCCGTCTAATTGGCTATAGAAATGTTTGTGCAAAACAACTTTTTGCGCTGCCTTGATTATACATAGCAGGGTAATTCCTTTTCGTAGGAGGTAAGACAGCAATTTCTGATGAAGCAATTGCTGGCTATCTGTTGCTACACAGTTCTGCCAGAATTGTATCAGATTGGGCAGTAGATGTTGATGCACCATTTTGCTTTATGCTCAAAGTAGCTTCTGGAATGTGTTGAATTGATGCACTCTGTTGCTGTCTTTTTAAACCGGTTGCTTTCTTTCCCCAGCAAGTTGTCTTGTTTGGAGGCATAATCTATGTACATATTAAAGAGAACAACAACTGTTATAACAGATGGCAGGGTCGGTTGTTTTCACATTTCGATAATTTTTCAGATTAACACCCGCACGATTACGTAACCGTAATCTTTAAACCCTAACCCTGACCATAAATCCTTAACCATAACACTAACCCTCATCGTAACTCTAACCCTAACCCTAACCCTAAAACCCTAACCCGAAAACCGTAACCCTGGACATAGGGGTCGATATAATCGACTATTCTCCACTTTCCCGAAGCCACCCTTGTGGGAAAAATTTAAAATGATAATAATAATAATAATAATAATACATGAACTAACCTACATGAACTTCTAACTTGTTGTCTCTTGAGGTCTCTGGGTGAGACTTGGATCCAACTTGTACAAATGCAAAACAAAAGTCAAACATAAAATAATAATAATAATAATAATAATAACAGAAAAAGACTTACCTGAGGCAAAAGAAAAACTAAAACAAGACATCCTTGCCAAAGCACAAAGGATCCGCCGGTATGAGAAACGCCAACGTTTCTTTGAACAAAACAAACAGTTCAAATCCAACCCCAAAAAACTCTACCAAGAACTGGGTAAAAATAAAATAGACATTACTGCAGCACCAACAGAAGAAGAACTGGAAGAATTATGGAAACAAATATGGTCGGTGAAGCAACAACACCAGAAAAGGACCATAAAACAACGGACTTAGCACCTGAGCAACTCTGAGCCCCTATAACAACTGAAGAGGTCACCCAGACACTGCAAAGACTAAGCAACTGGAAGGCACCTGGACACGACAAGATCCCCAACTTCTGGTTAAAACACCTACCAGGAATGCATAAAAAGCTGGAAGAAAACTTTAACAACATACTAGCAGAACCAGAGACAATGCCTGAATGGCTCACGAAAGGGAAAACCATCTTAATCCCCAAATCCACGGAAACGGAGAAACCACAAAACTATAGACCTATAACCTGTCTCCCTACGATCTACAAAGCCTTTAGTGCAATAATATCGCAGAGATTGAGTAAGCACCTAGAAAATAACAACCTGTTTCCAGAAGAGCAGAAGGGATGCTGCAAGGTCTCATACGGCTGTAAAGACCAATTATTGATCAATAAGGCCATAACTGAAGACAGCCGCAGAAAGAAGAAAGGCCTCAGTATGGCCTGGGTGGACTACCAAAAAACTCTAGACAGTGTTCCCTACACGTGAATTCTGGAAACACTATCCATAAACAAGGTGGCACCAATTATTATAAAATACATAAGACACTCAATGAACAAATGGCAGGCAGCGCTACAGCTCCAAACAAAAGAGGGACTTGTGAAAACGAAAGCCATCCCCATTAGAAGAGGAATATTCCAGGGAGAGACGCTCTCTCCACTCCTGTTCTGCCTGGCACTCACACCTTTAACAGAATTGCTAAATAGAACTGGATGCGGTTACAAATGCTATGGAAAAAGAGTCAGTCACCTTTTATATATGGATGACCTAAAATTATATGCTAAAAATGACAAAGAGCTAGAAACACTACTACAGACAGTACACGGTTTTACCAAGGATATATATATGAAATTCGGATTACAAAAATGTGCCAAAGCAAACCTGAAAAGAGGAAAATTAGTTAAAAGTAGCAATATAACACTAGATAAAGCCAATGAAATAAGAGAACTAGACGAAAGCCAACCATATAAATATTTAGGAGTCAATGAACTAGATAGGATACAACATACACAAACGAAAGAAAAAATAAAGAAAGAGTACTATAGACGAGTTAGATCAATACTAAAAACAGAGCTCAATGCTAAAAACAAGATAATGGGTATCAACACTTTAGCTGTCCCAGTTATAAGCTACAGCTACAACATCCTTAACTGGACACTAAACGAACTATCTAAAATAGACAGGAAAACAAGAAAAATTATGACAGGATATAGGATGCACCACCCAAAATCTGACAAAGAAAGGCTATATAAACAACGCACAGAAGGTGGCATGGGTCTTATACAGCTGGAAAACTATTATAAAATAACCACCATAGGACAGCAAAAATACCTACTCCAGAAGCAAGGAAAACTAATACAAATAGCCACAAAACACGAGCAAAACAAAAAACTGTTTTCAGTATTTAAGGAAGCTGACAAATACAAACAAGAAATCAATCTACCTAACAAATACGAAGAAGAAGAAGAAGAAGAAGAAGAAGAAGAAGAAGAAGAAGAAGAAGAAGAAGAAGAAGAAGAAGAAGAAGAAGATGAAGAAAAGCTATAAAACAAATGAAATCCAAACTAAAACTAGAACAGCAACGGACCATGATAAAACGATGGCAAGAAAAGCCCCTACATGGTAAATACTGGGCTAAACTAAATGCAAAAGAAATAGAGAGAGAAACATCCCAGCAATGGTTGAGAAGCTAAGGACTCAAAGCAGAGACTGAAGGATTTTTAATTGCTGCACAAGACCAAAGCCTCCCCACCAGAAATTCCCAAAAACATATAATGAAAAGAAACATAACAAGTAACTGTAGAATATGTGGAGATGGACAAGAAACAATAAATCATATTATCTCTGGCTGCCCAGTCCTGGCTAACAAGGAATATATTCACAGACACGACAGAGCTGGGACCTATATACACTGGAAGCTATGCCAACACTATGGAATAACAACAGAAAAAAAGATGGAATAAACAGAAAAGGTCACAGAAAACGAGAAAGCAACCATACTCTCGGATATGCCAATACACACAGATAGAGAAATTAAGGCAAATAGACTAGATATAGTTGTCAAAGATCATGAAGGAAAAAAATGCTTTCTAATTGATGTATCAATACCAGCAGATGACAACGTCTCTCTAAAAGAAATGGAAAAACTTTCAAAATACAAAGACCTGGAAATAGAGGTAACTCGAATGTGGAATCTAAAAACAGAAACAATTCCTATCATAGTAGGTGCTTTAGGTATAATAAAAACATATTCAGACAAATACATAACAAAAACCCCAGGACATACAAATATATATAACATACAGAAAATTGCACTACTGGGCACAGCACACATCCTACGCAAAACACTTTCAATACAGTAACCATAAGAGCACCACAGCCAACCACAGCACATACCCAAGGCGCACAGAGCTGCGCTCGGTAGTGAAGTGAAAGCACGTTATAAAAATAAAACTACTGAACAATAATAATAATAATAATAATAATAAGGATGTCTGCCGATCAAACTCCCAACTCACAACTAAGTCTTAAGTGTATATATATATATATATATATATATATATATATATATATATATATATATATATATGGGCAACACACACACACACACACACACACTAAATAAAAAAGAATGATAGGTATTTGCATGTATGTGTGTATTAATGTGCATTCTGTGTGTGTATATATATATATATATATATATATATATATATATATATATATATATATATATATATATATGGTCGTAATAATAATGACCTCTGCTGATCAATGCCCCAACCCACAACTAAGTCCAGTTGGACACAGGGGTCGATATAATCGACTATTCTCCACCTCCCCGAAGCCGCCCTTGTGGGAAAAATTCAAAATAATAATAATAATAATAATAATAATAATAATAATAATAATAATAATAATATTAATAATGACGTCTGCCGATCAAACTCCCAACCCACAACTAAGTCTTAAGTGTATATATATATATATATATATATATATATATATGTATATATATATATATATATATATATATATATATATATATATATATATATATATATATATATATATATATATGTATATATATGGGCAACACACACACACACTAAATAAAAAAATGTTAGTAAGTAAAAGTGTTTCAAAAAAGATTGTTAAATTTTCAGATTAACACCAGCACGATTTTCACTACAGTGTTAGAACTTGGGTTTTAGGCTTAAGTAGGTAATCGTGCGGGTATTAATCTCAAGATTTACGAAAAGATTTTCCAAAAAACTTACAGTTTGTAGGGGATAAATGTTTGTCGATCGTATTTGAAAAAGATGTGTGACTATTTTTTTTCTGTTGTTATCATGGTGAAGGACGAGTGAGAAATAACTTACAATTCCCGCCAATTAGAATGAGGTATGTATGTATATATGTATGTAGTATTAAAATGAATCCATTAAAGTGAAACTGTCATTACAGTATCGAAATGTGATTGTTTCAGTTTTGATACTGAAATAGTTTTCTTTGACTGTCAGTGTTTCTACTTCCTTTCTTTTTGTATTTGTTGTTGGATTGTTCGTAAAGGTTCATAAGAGAAAGTAGGAGTTGAAAGGATTTGTATTAGAAAGAGGAAATTAGATTTTATTAGGGAGAAAATGTTTACTCGTGTAGTTTTATGGATTATATTCGTTATTAGGAAGTTTTGGGAGTGAAAAAATGGCGCAGTGATCTAACAAATTGTATATAGAATATTAATTGCGATTGTTTAATCCAAGAAATTTGGAATTGTGTAAACGTATGAATTTTAAACATACACACACAGAGAGGAAATCTGCCTCTTATACTATATATATATATATATATATATATAATATATATATATATATATATATATATATATATATATATATATATATATATATATATATATATATATATATATATATATATATATATTTGTGTGTCTGTGTTTGTCAACCCAGCATCGCTTGATAAACGATGCTGATGTGTTTATGTCCCCATAACTTAGTGGTTCGACAAAAGAGACCGAAAGAATAAGTACTAGGCTTACAAAGATAAGTCCTGGGGTCGATTTGCTCTACTAAAGGCGGTGCTCCAGCATGACCACAGTCAAATGACTGAAACAAGTGAAGAAGAGAGTTAATATTTACAACAATAACTTCTATAGAATCAAAGACATAATGTGAACACTGAATATTGAACCTTATTTTTGCATAAGAGAGGATTGAGTGGCAGTTGGTTATGTTGTACAGTTTTCGGTAACGATCTGTAAAACAAATTGTTTCTCAGTTTCCTCTTATGTGAGAATCTTATTGTAATCTTGAATGAGTTTGACACCTCTTTCTGCAACATCATTCACAACAACTGTCTTCTCAAGATTTTCAAGTCCACTTCTGTAACCAGGATCATCCTTCTGTGTTGAAGGGTCTTTGTCGAGGAAATTGATGCCGATAGAAAATCTGGTGAAGAAAGATTTTGTACCAGGAGTTATAAAAAATGAAAATTGAAAGATAAAAAAAAAAGAAAAGTCATTTTGGTGTAGAATGTACTTCTTCTTAGTGGTTTGGCGAACAAGCATTGATAGAATAAGTACTAGGTTCATAAACAATAAGTCTTGGGGCCAAATTGTTCGGCTAAAGGTAGTGTTCCATCATGGCCACAGACAAAATGACTGAAACAAGTAAAAGAATATGATTTAGCTCCCAGATCTTTCCATCATGTCTGTCCTAACCCTTTTGATAGCAACCTGCCTAAAACCACCCTTGGTTCTGTGATACAAACTTCTTAATTTAAAGTGATCTAAATTAAAATCTTACATTAAAATTTCATGTTCATGTATGTTCCAAATACCAGAATAATTAATGACAAAGTTATTTTATTATATTTTTCAATATTTCCAAAATCAATTGAAACAAACTCAGAACATTTCAACAGAAATATCCTTAACCTTTTTCATGCCAACCCACCTGAGACCACCTGTGGTTGTATGACACAAATTTCCCATTTTAAAATTATCTAAATTTAAAATCTTCCATCAAAGTTCATCTTCATTTATGTTCCAAGAACCTGATTAATTAATAATGACAAACTTATTTGTCATTATTCTATGATACAAACTTCCAAACACCAGCTTAATAACGACAAGGCTATTTTACTAAATTCTTCGTTTTTTTAAAAATTAATTGAAACAAAGACAGCATATTTCAATAGAAATATCTTAGACATATGTTTTAGCTTGCAGACCTTTCCATCTAACCATTTTGATGCCAACCTGTTTGATGCCACTCGGTTTATAAAAGAGTTTCTCTTACTGATAAGCTGGTTAAGGAATGTATTCTTTGGTGGAATGGGTACATCCTTAAGTGATGCGTTGATGTTGAATAACTCCATTTGTGGCAACTATTATAATAGAAGGTTTTTTAGGGACCCTGTTTAAAATATATTTAATTATATGTATTTATTTTCTCCATGTAAAACATAACTCGGATAAAATAAATTAGTTAATAGGTACCGGGGTAGCAAAGATCACAAAATAACCGTGGTGTAACTCCTGTTTATGAGGTAGAAACTCCTTGATATTTTGGGTATTTGAGTATATATAAATTTAAAGAATAGAGCAAGCGCATATTATAATTGCATACTTTTATTCCGACATATGTTTCGAAGAATTACAATTTATGCGATCCATAGAAATCGGCGATGTTAAAAATGTAAACTTCTCCTCAGGGAAAAGTATGAGAACCAGCTTAAACCTTCTCTAACTATAGTTCTCATATTCGATTATAATGTCTTACGTTTAAGCTGGTTCTCATACTTTTTCCTGAGGAGAAGTTTACATTTTTAACATCGCCGATTCCTATGGATCGCATAAATTGTAATTCTTCGAAACATATGTCGGAAGAAGAGTAGGCAGTTATAATATGCGTTTACTCCATTCTTTAAATTTAGTACAGGGAAGCAACCTTTAATTTAGGTGAAAAGGGGGCTAACTCTGGTCTTATTCGTATCTACTTGGTCTCCTTTTTCTCTTGTAGGTAAGAGGTGCTGAATGACTCGTCAGGTCTACTTGTTTCCATATTTTCTAGTTTGTTTGTGTGTGTGTGGGGGGGGGCACTTTAGAATTGTTTATTGAGTGCTTCACTTATCTTCTTAGCGTCTGCAGTTAGAGAGCACTTTTCATCAAACAGTGGCCCTATCCTGTATCGCAGACTCTTTTGCAAACTTGTAGAAGGCATTAGGGTTGCTTTTTATATTTTCCACCGCCCTGGCTTCTCTGTTGACCCTTTCTTCTTCATGGGAGAGTCTGATTTTATTCTCTGAGAGGGCCATTTTGAGGTAGGGCGTTTTGCTGTCATTAGGTTCCTTATTTAAGCAATTCGAGATCTTTATCGTCCGTGTCATTAGGATTCGTCCATCTCGAGGAATAATGTTCTTGTGTGTGGTGGCTTTCTTCTCTGGGACAAACTTAATGCATATGGTTTGCATTATAGACATGAATTCATTGAATTTCATGTCACTGTTTTGCATGGACAGACTTTAAAGCCAGTTTTGCTGGAGTATCTCTTTGGTGATGGACTTCCAGTCAGACTTGTAGAAGTTCAAGTTCGCTAGCGTTTGGGATCCAGCAGTGTTGTATGGTTCTTTACTTAGCTTTGGACCATATATTTACAGTTCTATCATGTTATGGTCTGAGTGGGTAGATGGTAATATGTTTATGTTGTGGAGAAATGCAGCTCCTCAACTCTAATATGAAACCCATACCTTCGAGATATGTTGTTCACAAAAACTCGGCTTTGTCACACAACATGAAAATTAATGTACTGATAGAAGACTAAGTTAGGATAATGAACAACATGTCCTCACTATGCAAACCCTATGAAACGAAGAAACATGTACAGAACTTCATGCACGGCATGCAGTTCTCTGGATATGATCAGAAAGTTAGGATTCGAGTATACAAGGGTGCTAGAAAGAAGTTAGATAACCTTATATGTTATGAAACCCCAGGTATAGAAGCAAAGATTGGAATAGAATACAAAGAGCTTGTGGCAAAGCAAACAGGGTGAACACAATGTATAAAACTGACAAATATCAAAAAGTGATGTTTGTAGAGGCCACAGCCCATGGAGAACTAGTCCATAGATTTAGGAAAGCTTTGAATGGGTCTGAACTCAATATTAAGATTGTTGAAAAGACAGGGAACTCCATCAGATCACAATTATGTAGGACAATAATAACTACATGGTATGTAGGATTAGCCCTGGCATTAACTGTGGAACTAGAGATGTAGTCTACAGCATAAGATGCATAGAAGGTGCTTGTAAAGTTATGAACATGACATACATAGGGGAGATACCTAGGAGGATAGTGGAAAGACTTTGAGACAATATGACGACAAAAAACAGTCCTCCATACTCTACCAACATGCCAAAGACCAGCATGGAGTCGACTTGGGTCAACTTGACATCTGCATTTTATCCAAGCACTCAAAGGACCCAACACTCAAACAAATACAGGAGTACGTCCTCATAAATGAAACTTCCCCAGTACTAAACAGGAAATATACAGAGAGAATAGTTAGTGGGCTGTTATGTAGATGTATGTGTGTGTATATATGTATACGTATATGTAGCTAGGTAAATAGATATGAAAGTAAACAGATAGAGATACAGACGGATAGGTACATTGGTAATATGAACAGACATGCACACATACACAAATGAAGACTGAAACACATGACCACACACACACACACACACACACACACACACACACACACACACATACACTTCACTTCACACAAGGACAATTCTTAACCATGCAGCCATGATATAACAGTTTCCATCTACCAAATCCTCTCAAAATCTTTCGTGTACCCAAAACTACAGTAGAAAACACTTGCCGAGGGTGCCATATCTACATATGTATATATTAGGGTGACCCTTAGCAATAGGTAATTTTCTGAAATTTAAAATGTGGCTGCTCTGACCCCATAATCCTGTTCCAATCAATGAAAAGCTGGGGTTTGCTAAATTTCAGCTCAATCAGACAACCGCTAGGCGAACCTTAAATGCCTTGAAGTTGGAACATACTATACGCAACAAATAATGCTGTCCAAAGTGGTATATTGTTCCCTATCTTGACCATTTTGTGTTTTCTTAGAGAAATTTATGTGAACACATTGAGGCAACCCCAACAGATGTTTAAAAACATTCTGAATCAAATCTACCAATAGTTAATTTGAAAATCTCCTGAAATAACATGAAAATCTTAAGAAATTTTAGGTTTTCTTAATAAAGCACACAACTTCTATAAGAGAAATGCATAGGAGTGTCTAAAGCTGGGAGTGTTTGACACCAGGTAAGTGAAAGCCAGAAAAGGGAGGAACAAGGAAGGGGTCTACCCTAGTTGTCGGATATTTTTATATTTGTGAGTACATTTGGTAGACGGAAAATGAAAGAAACCCGTTATATATATATATATATATATATATATATATGTATATATATATATTTAAATATATGTATTTGTGTGTCTGTGTTTGTCCCCCCCCCAACATCGCTTGATAACTGATGCTGGTGTCTTTACGTCCCCATATCTTAGTGGTTCGGCGAAAAAGACCGAAAGAATACGTACTAGGCTTACAGAGAATAAGTCCTGGGGTCGATTTGCTCTATTAAAGGCGGTGCTCCAGCATGACCACAGTCAAATGACTGAAACAAGTGAAGAAGAGAGTTAATATTTACAACAATAACTTCTATAGAATCAAAGACATAATGTGAACACTGAATATTGAACCTTATTTTTGCATAAGAGAGGATTGAGTGGCAGTTGGTTATGTTGTACAGTTTTCGGTAACGATCTGTAAAACAAATTGTTTCTCAGTTTCATCTTATTGTAATCTTGAATGAGTTTGACACCTCTTTCTGCAACATCATTCACAACAACTGTCTTCTCAAGATTTTCAAGTCCACTTCTGTAACCAGGATCATCCTTCTGTGTTGAAGGGTCTTTGTCGAGGAAATTGATGCTGATAGAAAATCTGGTGAAGAAAGATTTTGTACCAGGAGTTATAAAAAATGAAAATTGAAAGATAAAAAAAAAAGAAAAGTCATTTTGGTGTAGAATGTACTTCTTCTTAGTGGTTTGGCGAACAAGCATTGATAGAATAAGTACTAGGTTCATAAACAATAAGTCTTGGGGCCAAATTGTTCGGCTAAAGGTAGTGTTCCATCATGGCCACAGACAAAATGACTGAAACAAGTAAAAGAATATGATTTAGCTCCCAGATCTTTCCATCCGTGGTTGTATGACACAAATTTCCCATTTTAAAATTATCTAAATTTAAAATCTTCCATCAAAGTTTGATCTTCATTTATGTTCCAAGAACCTGATTAATTAATAATGACAAACTTATTTGTCATTATTCTATGATACAAACTTCCAAACACCAGCTTAATAACGACAAGGCTATTTTACTAAATTCTTCGTTATTTTAAAAATTAATTGAAACAAAGACAGCATATTTCAATAGAAATATCTTAGTCATATGTTTTAGCTTGCAGACCTTTCCATCTAACCATTTTGATGCCAACCTGTCAGAAAGCACATCTACTTCTACAATACAAAGTTCCAAACATCAGTCTGATGATGACAATGTTATTTTACTAAATTCTTCATTTTCAAAATAAAAAAAAGAAGAAAAATAAAATAAAAGGCAGTTAATTACAAAAATAAATTTTGAAAGAAAAGGGTCAATAATAAAAATGTGTCTTATATCATAATTAAAAACATTATAATTGTTGTAAAATAGTCATCATCTCATTCTCATCACCATTGCAATCATTGATATCGATTTCAATCTTTGGTACAAGGCCAGCAATATCAGGGGGTGAGAGGAGGGGGATGAGTCAATTACAACGCTCTCAATCAATGTCTCACAGTGAACAGTTTACTACAATTGCTGACGACTCAACAATTGTCTATGTAATAGAAATGTGTCAGTCAATTTTTAGTCACATGGAGAGAGTGGGAATCCTTCCACAACATAATACTTAAGTTCAATAAATTAGAGTACAAGTTTGAAGTTTTCCCCGAAGTTTTATTTAGTCATATCCCTTAGACCAGTCATGAAGGGTGGAGACAGTGCTACGTGCAACATTTTGGAAAAGGGCCTGTAGCTTTGTTAAGAGGGCATCTAGAAACTCGGGACCAGAGGTTAAACTAGTAGTCACATTGAACAGCTAGTCTGATGTGGCGACTGGCTTTACAGTGCAGTATATGTTACTACTCTATCTCTTCTGAAGACTTTATAACCAGCTATTTTGCTTGTTGCAAATCAGTGGCCGATGGTCACTTTCTTCATGATATATTGTTAATGGTAGCGGATCCTGGCTATTGCTTTGGCATGCAGGTGCTTGCAACTGAAGATGAGCCAAATCGCTCGAAACTATCAGTCTCACGATCCCGATAGATGCTAGAGGGTAGAAAGATTTCACCCCTGCCCCACCACAGCGATATATCGCATATAAAAGGTGCAGCGAGTTGCACTGATAACCAGTTAGATGAGAAACTGCCTGGGGTTAAACTAGTAGTGACATTCAACAGCCACTTTGGTGTGGCGACTGGCTTTACTGCTTATATATATACATACATACACACACACACATATATATATTTATTTACAGGGCGTGGTGAATTAAATCATGCGAGTTTATATTATTTTATAAGGGAATCCCAATATTTGGAATATGGATACTTGCTATCTTCAACAACCAGTGAAGAATATTGTTTTTACCACAGGATAGCTCTGATTGTAATGGATCTGTGAGTAAAGACGTTCCAGCCATGACTATCTTGTATTATTTATTTCTAGAAGTAATGAATTCCTAGTTGAACATTATAAAATAATAAAAACTTGCATTATTATTTTTTTTCTTGAAGACAGAAATTTCATTTTTCTTTTTGTCAGGAAGATTTGGTTGCTCTTTCTAGCAACTCGGCCAACCAGGTAAAGGCACTCTCGTTCCCTTCGTCACTTGTTGTTTAGTCCCGGTTTGGATCTGATTGAACGGATATGATCAATGACGTGCCAACTGTGACCATCCCGTCTTTTTTCCCAGACATAATAGACTCTACGTGTATATTACAGGATAGAGGTTTTTCTATTCATTATATTAAAAAACATGTTGGCTACTTTTTCTAGCAGGTCATGCAACCACATACAGGCTCCTTCGTTGGTCTTCAGGCACTGCCTGCCTCATAAGAAACTCAGACACTCCCATGTCCCTGGTGATGGACCTGATTAACTTGGAGGGATCGTTGTTAATCATGGCCTGGATCTCACCAACAAATTCAGGAGTCCTTTTCTTATCAGAACAATCAGAGTGGGTTTTCTGAGCTGCCGTACCTTTGTAATCGCCATTAGACTCATCCATCTCTGTCTAAGTCCTCTGCACTGTCCTCAAGCTGACACTTAAGCACTCTGAAATGTTCGTATTGGAGCTTCCGGGTTGAATACTAAGCAGTACCACATGTCGTTTCCAAATTTCTGGCAGAGTGAATTGCGTCATAGTGCTGTTTCTCTCACAGATGGTGCTCAACCGATCCTGCTATAATGTGTAGTGGACAAAATCAAAAATAAACAATGGACATGCGTCAAATTAAAATTATGAGATGGTGACAATTTACCCCTTGCATACACACACACACACACACACACACACACACACACACACCCACACACACACACACACACACAAATGAATATCAATTTCTGTCTGTCTGTCTACCAGACCTGGCTATTCGTCTATGTGTTACCACCTTGGTGCCTACACCAGTGAACCAATCTTGACAAAACCTTGCATACATTTTACACTAACGTTTAGTTGAATTATAAGTTAATTAGATTTCAATAAATATCTATAATGGACCCCCTAGGGGGCTAGCCCCATACTTTTTAAGGCTTATTATGACATTCTGTAATCTTTTTGAGCGTGTGCATCTTTCAGTTCTAGTATATATATATATGTATATATAGAATTCAAAGAAATTTAGAGGTTGTGAATACAACCAAGGGACAGTATCTATCCAATATACTACTGGTAGAATACCTAATTAATACACAAGTGTTGGTTATTGCGTGGCAATTACCCCACTGGTTATAATAATTAGGCGAGGGTAATAAGTGGTTTTTCCCTTAATTTATATAGCAAGAAGAAAATGGAGGGAATCCAGAGGTTGTATTCATCACCTGTTAGACATTATATTATGTCTATTTATTTTAAACAGTTCAGATAATATATGAATACATGTGTAAAGTGTTAGTAATTTGTAGAATAGAGAAAGAAAAGCAGTTTCTTACAGCTGTTTCAGCCAAGAGGTCACAGTACCCCATATGTTATTTCTTTCTTTTCAGTGTATTGTAAATCTGTAGATAAAATTAGGGTGCTTGGTAATGCCTCTAGGTTTTGTCAGAGAATTTTATAAGATAGTCCAAGAAGTTCATAGGGCTAATTTATGCATATACAAATATATATATATACATTTACATATATACATATACACCCATACATATATACATATACATACACACATACATGTATATATGCATGTACATACTTACAACAGAATTAATTATTTGTAGATGTAGTACAATATTCTTATTAGAGCATGCATAAAAAGAGAAAGAGAAATAACAGTATAACACTGGTCAACAAAATGAAACTTTTTTTAATCATCAGAGTTGCTGATTGACTTTTCTGGGTTAATTGTTGATGCTGATTACGAATCCGAAAACAGTTTCCTCTATCAGGTCACATTTTCATGTTAATAATACTGCTGTTTTAACTTATAGGATACATAAATCATGTCTATATAAAGTCTATTGAATACAAGATACGTTAATGTCATGGCTTTTTATTGTATAAAATGAAAATTATTGTGTACAAATAAGTTACAGTACACTCGAATGCATAACAACTTGAAATCTTTGGGATTTGGACTTTCTATAGTGTTTTGTCTCAGGTTCATCCCCGTATAACATCCAACAGTAGCCAGCTAACATTCCTGCATTCCAAAATCCTTGATATCATTGTTCCATCGATGCAATACCTTGATGAAAGCGTTCACCTTGCTCATCAGACACTGCTCCAAGGTTCTCTGCAAAAAGGTCCAGATGTGAATCAAGGAAATTGACTTTTAGTGATATCCGACAGCCCATTGCAGCGTAGGAGTCTAGAAGACATTTCACTCCATTTCTAAACTCTAGCGATCTCTTGTTGCCAAGGAAAGTTTCACAGAACCATTTGAAGGATTCCCAGGTGGTTGTCGTTCAAAAGTTTTTTGTTTATCTGTGGACCTATGAATACGCCCTTCTTCAGTTTTGGAAATTTCGCCTTCACATATTCAAAATCTTTTGAGCTTTTCCTGACAAGTATCTTCGCAATTTTTTTCATGAGGCCAAGCTTTATGTGAAGAGTGGGGACGAAGAACATTTTCTGGGTTTAAAAGTGGCTTACTCTGGATGCTAGAAACGCCTAGCTCATATGAATTTCGCAAAGGCCACTCTGATTGCACATAGTGCTTGTTAGTTGCACAACTGTCCCATAGGCATAAAAGCAACAATATTTCGTGAACCCAGATTGCATTTCCATCAACATTCCAATCACCTTCAAGTCTCCACATATTTTCCAGCTGTAGTTTGTATAGTTTATGGCATTGAGGAGTACTTGCATGTTTTCATAGCACTCCTTCATGTGCACCGAATGTCCTATGGGAATGGATGGTTTCTTATTGCCATTGTGTAGTAGTACTGCCTTGAGGCTTCTCGTAGATGAAGCAATGAATAAGCGCCATTCAGCTGGAACATGCTCTTGGAACAAACAGCGAAATAACTCATCAGTGTTATTACTGTAAGAAAGTGGTCCATCAACAGAGAAGCATGAAGTCAGATCCCTATATCTCTTCCTGAAATGAGTAATACAAACATCTTTATTAAGCCGAGACTTTTCTTGTAGGCACGATGCTAATAGTTCAGCTTTATCATTCGACAATGACATGTCTCTAACTAAATCATTTAACTCTCCTTGAGACAATTTCTGTGGTACGTCTTCATTTTCAATCGTGAAATCTGCATCCACTTCAGTGTCTTCCACAGCAGTAGTATTTTCGTCAGGAAATACATCTTCGTCAGACATCTGAAGGCCATTTTCTGGCCACAGACATGACAAAATATATCAGGACTGTTCTTGCAATGCCTTGACATCCTGAGTAGAATTTGATGGTGGTGATGACTTGGCACCTTAAACAGAAAGTAAAATTTATGAAACATTCTGAAAACATAAAATTACAAAATGAATACAAATTGTTATAAAACAGAAGTCAGAATTTACCTGTATAAGACGTTTACGTGTAGCGATACTTCTGATGGGAGTTATATACATCTCTTATCTTATCAGAAAAAAACTGTGCCTGATGGAAGGAAACTGATTACATTTTTCAAATCTGCGAACAAAACTACATCTAAAACACCATAGAATATCACTGATGAAAATTGGCTGTAGACCAGTGTAATCGAAGAAAATAATGGAGTTTGGGAGGGTTACAGTTTTTTATACACATATATACGCATATATATATACACACACACATATTTTATGCATTAGGTAAGGTGTATTCCTGCAGTGGTTCGTATTGTCCTTGCATATAAATAACTGAATGAATGAACAAGTGTACACACATAGATATACCTACATCAAGGCGGCGAGCTGGCAGAATCGTTAGCACGCTGGGTGAAATGCTTAGCGCTATTTCGTCTGCCGTTAGGTTCTGAGTTCAAATGCCGCCGCGGTCGACTTTGCCTTTCATCCGTTCGGAGCGATAAATTAAGTATCAGCTACGCACTGGGGTCGATGTAATCGACTTAATCCCTTTGTTTGTCCCCTCTATATTTAGCCCCTTCTGGGCAAAAAAGAAATAAGATATGCCTATTCGTATACACAACTATATGATGTGTTAATAGTTGAGGGCTTAAACATATGGTTCCCATAATGGGGTGAAAGATTATATCAATAGTTATGTTAGCAGTTGGTACTAAATTACTAAATGAAATGCTTTAAATCTCCGGTCAATTAACAAGATACTGTATTATACTCCATTATTATTTCTGTAATTTTAAAGTTAACAAGTTGCTGAATCCCTATAGGTAATAAGGAGGGGGTTGTGGTCATTCACGTCATCTAATTGGTCAGCTAATTTATTTGAAGGGCCATGACGCTGCTATGGTTAGTTAGTGCTTAACAGATAACATAAACAAACTATATAAAAATTATATATGGATGAAAACATAGAAACAAATATGAGAGGAAAAAATTGATATCGAGACTTGATTCGATCAAATTAAATTAAGGATTATATAAGTAAAAAGTTGATGAGTGAATATGTTAGTGGATATAATATAAAAGGCTATAGCGATACGACTAGGGCATGTGGTTTTTAGATTATTTACGAGAAATAAGGTATCACAAATGTATGAAACCGTATATTATTATAAATATTAAAACGTGTATCCGTCTAATTAGAGCGATTAAATGTGCATTTACCAAAATATATAAGCAATACAGGGGGTAAATTCTATGATGGAAATTATAATTACAAACCTTTTTTTTATCAGTGGATAAGATATTAGAAGGGACTGGATAAGTTATTTTCCCAAGTTGTTGTTATTCATCGTGAAAATATATTTATAGTATAATATATTTCATCAGACACAATACATTAAGTGCAAGGCGCTATGCAATAGTGTTGAGTTGTTCAATTAATCATCGAATCATTTATTTTTGTAGACCATCCATTTATTTAGTTATTTAATTTCAATTTTACTCTTTTATTTGAGTGGGGGTACCAGCTAATAGTAGAATGTTTATATTTGACCTTTTTTATTATATAAAATTATTTTAATAGTCCAAGGGGGACAACTCTGTTTATTCATCTTTAAACATCGAATAAGATACTGAAAACCATCAGATGTTAAACTAATCAGGTAATTAGCTAATGAATCAATCAAGTATTTTAATTTAATAAAATAATTTATCAATTAAGTGGCTGTGTATATATGATTTTATTCCTATATATATATATATATATATATATATATATATATATATATATATATATATATATATATATATATATATATATATATATATATATATATATATATATATATATATATATACATATATATATATATATATATATATATATATAGGTGCCATCCATTTTTATGTTATTTTATTTTATATTGTATATTGTATATTATATTATATATTGTATATTCCATATTCTATACCCCACATTAGTTCTGCAGGAATATAAATAAAAGATAAAAAACAGACAGTGTTGGAACTCTTTTAAGCTAAATAATATATTCCTCTGTACACAATCATACAAAAAAACCCACCTTTTTTGTATTTATTTTTACTCGCATATATATATATATATATATATATATATACATACAAATAAATGTATACCTACACACATACACTTTCATCAGTAGACACACACATACATATACATACAGATATATATGCACATACAAATTTATGATTCAGCCTTGGGGATAGTACTAAATAATGTTATTATTCTGCATATTTGTAGGTTATAATTTAATCATATTATTAAAGATGAGTTAGTCTATGCGTATTTGTTTAAGGTATATAAATAGATGAGTTACTAATGCCATTGCTTAAACCATGTTTGTGTCTATTTTGTTATAATGATTATTATCATGAATAAGAGTGTGGGAAAATATAGCATTTGTATAACAAAATGGCTTTTATATTTGTTCGTACTCATGCTACAACCTTTTCAAATATAAGTAGAGAAATAATATATGCATAAATTAACCCTATATACTTCTTGGACTATCTTATAAAACTCTCTGACAATGCCTAGAGGCATACACAAGTACCAGAATTTCATCTACAGATTTACAATACAGTGAAAAGATGGAAATAACATACGGAGAACAGTGATCTCTTGGCTGAAACAGCTGTAAGAAACTGCTCTTCTTTCTCTATTCTAGAAATTACCAATACTTTACACATGTATTTATATATTATCTGAAGTGTTTAAAATGAATAAATAGACATGATATAATGTCTAACAGCTGGTGAATCCTACCTCTGGATTCGCTCCATTTTCTTCTTGCCATATATTTATCAATGGAAAAGATATTAGAAGGGACGGGTAAGGTTATTTTCCCAACATGTTGTTATTCATCGTGAAAATATATTTATAGTATAATATATTTCATCAGACACAATACATTGAGTGTAAGGCGCTATGCAATAGTGTTGAGTTGTTCAATTAATCATCTAATCATTTATTTTTGTAGACCATCCATTTCTTTAGTTATTTAATTTCAATTTTACTGTTTTATTGGAGTGGGGTTACTAGCTAATAGTAGAATGTTTATATTTCACCATTTTTTTTATTTCATATAATTCTAATAGTCCAAGGGGAACAACTCTGTTTATTCATCTTTATAAATTGAATAAGATACTGAAAACCATCAGATATTAAACTAATTAGTTAATTAGCTAATGAATGAATCAATTAATTAATTTCATTTAATAATTAATCAATAAATTGTTTGTGCATTGGGGTTGTGTGAATATGCATTTATCCCTATATACATATATATATATGACTACTGACCGAGACCTTTGGAAATGTGCTGTGCGTGAGAAGACCCGGCAAACCAAGTAAGATCGTTGCCAGTGCCCCTGGACTGGTTCTTGTGCGGGTGGCACATGAGATGCACCATTTTGAGCGTGGCCGTTGCCAGTACCGCCTGACTGGCCCCCGTAGGATTTTCGAGCGAGATTGTTGCCAGTGCCCCTGGACTGGCTTGTGCGGGTCGCACATAAAAGACACCATTTCGAGCGTGGCCGTTTTCGTGCGGGTGACACGTAAAAGCACCCACTACACTCTCTGAGTGGTTGGCGTTAGAAATGGCATCCAGCTGTAGAAACTCTGCCAAATCAGATTGGAGCCTGGTGTTGCCATCCGGTTTCACCAGTCCTCAGTCAAATCGTCCAACCCATGCTAGCATGGAAAGCGGACGTTAAACGATGATAATGATGATGATGATGATGGTGTGGTGAATTAAATCATGCATATTTATATTATTTTATAAGGGAATCACAATATTTGGAATATGGATAATTGCTATCTTCAACATCCAGGATAGCTCTGATTGTAATGGATCTGTGAGAAAGGATGTTCCAGCCATGATGATGATGATGATGATTATGATGATATATATATATATATTTAAGAATTTAAGGATTGGAGAAAACGCATATTATAATTGCAATTATAACATGCGTTTTCTCCAATCCTTAAATTCTTAAATATACTCAAATACCCAAAATTTCAAGGAGTTCCTGCCTTAAAAACAGGAACTAAACCATAGTTATTTTGTGTTCTTTGCTACATTGGTTTCTATTAACCCATTTATTCTATCAGAAGAATTTTTATTCATTAAGATAGAAGAAATACACATAAATATATATATATATATATATATATACAGACATATATACATACATATATACATACATATATACATACATATATACATTATTATTCTGCATATTTGTAGGTTATAATTTAATCATATTATTAAAGATGAGTTAGTCTATGCATATTTGTTTAAGGTATATTAATAGATGGGTTACTAATGCCATTGCTTAAACCATGTTAGTGTCTATTTTATTATAATGATTATTATCATCAATATGAGTGTGGGAAAATATAGCATTTCTATAACAAAATGGCGGGGTGATGGTTTTTATATCTGTTCGTACTCATGCTACAACGTTTTCAAATATAAGTAGAGAAATAATATTTGCATAAATTAACCCTATAAACTTCTTGGACTATCTTATAAAACTCTCTGACGATGCCTAGATGCATACTCAAGTACCCTAATTTTATCTACAGACTTACAATACACTGGAAAGATGGAAATAACATATGGAGAACAGTGACCTCTTGGCTGAAACAGCTGTAAGAAACTGCTCTTCTTTCTCTGTATTAGAAATTACTAATACTTTACACATGTAGTTATATATTATCTGAACTGTTTAAAATATGTAGATAGACATGATATAATGTCTAACAGTTGGTAAATACTACCTCTGGATTCCCTCCATTTTCTTCTGAGCAATAGAAGGGAAATTCCATGATGGAAATTATAAGTACAAATTTTGTTTTTTATCAATGGATAACATATTAGAAGGGACTGGATAAGTTATTTTCCCAACATGTTATTCATCGTTAAAATATATTTATAGTATAATATATCAGATTTATAAACTATAATTAGTTTATAGTTGTCTTTCTAAACAAACTTTCATGTGCTTTTACTGCGAGTGGGTTTCTAATCAGTGTTGATTTTTACAATTCTGTAAATAATGATAATAGTATTTTATAAGCTTAAAGCTTATAGTGAGAGCTTATATGCTCCCTTATTAGACTATTTTCTTTAGTCATTGTGTGGTGATCACTATAAGTTTCAAGCTTATAAAATTCTGTTATTATTATTTACACAATTGTAAAAATTGACACTACCTAAACACTTTGCAGTATATATATAAATATATGTATATATGGTGGTTGTCTACTCCTTATGCAGAGTTTGACCACCTCCTGTACCTACACCTTAGAACGATCATGGCATTTCATGTGATTTTTTAAACCAGACAATGTTTTGAAAATACACCCACACATAGACTGCACGTGTGATTTGGACCATCAAGAGCTGCAGGTTAGTTCTGATCTTTGTGGATCGTAAAATGTCTTTTGAGGCCTCCATTAGATTTTCAAACGTTATGGCATACATTGCATTGAAAGGTGTGTGCAGACATATAGACATAGTTGGTGAGATTTGAGCCCAGCAAAAGAAAGGCATGGCCTGTCACAAACTGTGCACACAAAAAAATACTGACCAAAACCTATCAAATTATATATATATATATATATATATATATGCGAGTAAAAATAAATACTAAAAAGGTGGGGTTTTTTTTGTATGATTGTGTATAGAGGAATATATTATTTTGTTTAGTGGGACTTGAAAAAGCTATTAACAAAGGCAAGGTTTGACCTCAGCAACAAAAATCAAACATTCACTGTATCCAAATGCAATGATAGCCGATGCGGCACATGCCGATCAATCCATACCGGCCCATATATGAACACAAAAACAGGGAAAATATTCACCAATGCGAACATGAACTGCAAAAGTAGAAATCTAATCTACTGCATCAAATGCCCTAATTGTGAATAACTGTACGTTTGCCAGACAGGTAATGCACTATCGGAACGCTCACGGGTACATCGACAACAGATTAAAAACCCAGAAGTCCGCCAAATACCACTGAGTAACCATCTGGCAACATGTGGTCATCAAACTTTTATTATATTTCCATTCCATAAACTTTACAACCGGAATGAAATTGAAAGAAAATGCAAAGAAAAGGACTTTATTCAGAAATTCAAACCCACTCTTAACAAACAATGATTAAATCCATCTTACTTGGGGTTTAAAAATCTTATCCCTGTAACCAAAACACAAAAAATCTCTCAGATATCATCATTTCTATAAATAGATTTGGCATCATTTTTTTTGAACAGCCAAACACCTACTGGGGTTTAAAAATCTTATCCCTACAACCCACACAAAACAATAAATTAAAATATCATCATTTCTAAAAATAGATTTGACATCAATTCTAAAAATAGCCAAACACCTACTGCTGCTGTCCAAAGGAATTGGTATAAAAGACAGAAAACCAGCCAACTTATTACAGTCTGTTCAAGTCTGTCATACCGGCCATGACGAAGGGAAATAGCCCTGAAACTCGAGTCGTCTTTATATATTTATATTTATAAACTCAATATTTCATCTACATTCAATACTTTCTTTCATGGTGCCATCCATTTTTATTTTATTTCATTTTATATTATATATTGTATATTATATTATATATTGCATATTCCATATTCTATACCCCACATTGGTTCTGCAGGAATATAAATAAAACATAAAAAACAGACAGTGTTGGAACTCTGTTAAACAAAATTATATATATGTATATATATATATATATATATATATATATATATATATATATATATAAATATGCACATATATATATATAAAAATAAATAAATGGGGCTAAACACATGTGTTATGCAAATACTTTTACTTCTGACACATGTTTCGAAGATATCACTGGTATTATTCCAAAGGAATGAAATCGTGTAAATCAATGTGATCTTCTCTTCAGAGAAATGAAGAAATTAAACTCGTCAATAAGACATTTTAACAGAAAATGATGGATATGTATAGTGATTAACTGAACGCTATTAAGTTTGTTTCCAAAAAACGTTAGAGGATATAACGTCAAAGGTAGCCGATAGAAAGAGGAGGGGTAAAGGAAGAAAAAACCCAAATAAATGAGAGGTATATAACTATATGTATATTAAATAAAACCATGGAGAAAATATATCTAGTCAATGTTAAATCTAATTTCTGTTTGGGAACTGTCCTGCCCAGTCAACGTGATCAGTCTCTGACAATGTGCTCCATGATCTTGCTGATATGTGAGGTCAGAGAGATAGGTCTGTTGTTTACAGCATCTGCTCTACTTCCTCCTTTGTGGACAGGGCAGATTATTCCTTCTTTTAATGTTTCAGGAAATGTTCCGCATTCGAGTGAACTCTGGAAAAAGCATTTGCAGTGGTTTTTCAAGAGCTTTCTTACATGTTTTTAACAGAATTGCTGGGAGTCCATCTGGGCCTGTTGCAGAGTTTGGGTTTATCTCATCAATAACTGACAATACATCCCCTTCTGTAATGTCAATCTAATTGATGGACACCTTTTGCTCTTGTAGGTAAGAGGAGCTGAAGTACTCATCAGGTCTACTTGTTTCCACGTTTTCTAGTTTGTTTGTGTGTGTGTGTGGTGGACACACACACACTTTTTAATTGTTTATTGAGTGCTTCACTTATCTTCTTAGCGTCTGCAGTTAGTGAGCCCTATTCATCAAATAGTGGCCCTATCCTGTATCGCACAGAGGCAGACTCTTTTGCAAACTTGTAGAAGGCATTAGGGTTGCTTTTTATATTTTCCACCGCCCTGGCTTCTCTGTTGACCTTTTCTTTTTCATGGGAGAGTCTGATTTTATTCTCTGAGAGGGCCATTTTGAGGTAGGGCGTTTTGCCGTCATTAGGTTCCTTATTTAAGCAATTCGAGATCTTTAACCTCCGTGTCATTAGGATTCGTCCATCTCGAGGAATGATGTTCTTGTGTGTGGTGGCTTTCTTTTCTGGGACAAATCTAATGCATATGGTTTGCATTATAGACATGAATTCATTGAATTTCATGTCACTGTTTTGCATGGACAGACTTGAAAGCCAGTTTTGCTGGAGTATCTCTTTGTTGATGGACTTCCAGTCAGACTTGTAGAAGTTCAAGTTCGCTAGCGTTTGGGATCCAGCAGTGTTGTATGATTCTTTACTTAGCTTTGGACCATATATTTACAGTTCTATCATGTTATGGTCTGAGTGAGTAGATGGTAATATGTTTATGTTGTGGAGAAATGCAGCTCCTCCACTCTAATATGAAACCCATAGCTTCGAGATATGTTGTTCACAAAAACTCGGCTTTGTCACACAACATGAAAATTAATGTACTGATAGAAGACTAAGTTAGGATAATGAACAACATGTCCTCACTACGTAAACTCTATGAAACGAAGAAACATGTACAGAACTTCATGCACTCCATGCAGTTCTCTGGATATGATCAGAAATATAGGATTCGAGTATACAGGGGTGCTAGAAAGAAGTTAGATAACAGTATATGTAATGAAACCCAGATATAGAAGCAAAGACTGGAATAGAATACAAAGAGCTTGTGACAAAGCAAACAGGTTGAACGCATGGTATAAAACTGACAAATATCAAGGAGTGATGTGTGTAGAGGCCACAGCCAATGGAGAACTAGTCCATAGATTTATGAAAGCTCTGAAAGGGTCTGAACTCAACATTAAGATTGTTGAAAAGACAGGGAACTCCATCAGATCACAACTATGTAGGACAATAATAACTACATGGTATGTAGGATTAGCCCTGGCATTAACTGCAGAACTAGAGATGTAGTCTACAGCATAAGATGCATAGAAGGTGCTTGTAAAGATATGAACATGACATACATAGGGGAGGTATGTAGGAGGATAGTGGAAAGACTTTGAGACAATATGACGACAAAAACAGTCCTCCATACTCTATCAACATGCCAAAGACCAGCATGGAGGCAACCTGGGTCAACTTGACATCCGCATTTTATCCAAGCACCCAAAGGACCCAACACTCAAACAAATACAGGAGTACGTCCTCATAAATGAAACTTCCCCAGTACTAAACAGGAAATATACGTAGTAGGTACATTGGTAATATGAACAGACAAGCACATATACTCACACACAGACACAAATGAACACTGAAACACATGACCATACACGCACACACACACACACACACACACACACACACACACACACACACACACACACACACACACACACACTTCACTTCACACAAGGACAATTCTTAACCATGCAGCTAAGATATGACAGTTTCCATCTACCAAATCCTCTCAAAAGTCTTTCGTCTACCCAAAACTACAGTAGAAGATACGTGCCAAGTGTGCCATATCTACATATGTATATTTTGGGGTGGCCCTTAGCATCAGGTAATTTTCTGAAATTTAAAATATGGCTGCTCTAACCCCATAATCCTGTTCCAATCAATGAAAAGCTGGGGTGTGCAAAATTTTGGCTCAATCAGACAACTGCTTGGCGACCCTTAAATGCGTTGAAGTTGGAACATACTATACGCAACAAATAATTATGTTCAAAAGTGGCATATTGTTCCCTATCTTCACCATTTTGTGTTTTCTTAGAGAAATTTATGTGGACACATTGAGGCAACCCCAACAGATGAACAAGCAAGGGGTCTACCCTGGTGGTCGGATATTTTTATATTTAATCGCTAAATAACAGCTACTACACCCTTTATGTTTGTCTGTCCTTGTTCGTCCCCTCTTTGTAATGCCTTCATGGCAAATCGTTATGAAATAAAATAGCTTGCTTACGAACCACATGGTTCCTGGATCAGTCCCACTGCGTGGCACCTTGGGCAAGTGTCTTCTACCACAGCCTCGGGCTGACCAAAGCCTTGTGAGTACATTTGGTAGACGGAAAATGAAAGAAACCCGTCATATATATATATACTAGCAGTATAACCCGACGTTGTCCGGGTGCGACTTATTACGCCATCTACAATAAGTCTTGCAAGGTGAAAATCAACTAAAGAAGAAAGCCATACAACGAAAAAACCCTTATGATGTAAATATGTTCATAATTCAAAGACGATGAAATTAATAGGGAAAGTCTGAAGGCTGTTTTGCGTAACATTATTAAGCGCACGTAAATTTCATCCGTCTAATTGGCTATAGAAATGCTTGTGCAAAACAACTTTTTGCGCTGCCTTGATTATACATAGCAGGGTAATTCCTTTTCGCAGGAGGTAGGACAGCAATTTCTGATGAAGCAATTGCTGGGGATCTGTTGCTACACAGTTCTGCCAGAATTGTATCAGATTGGGCAGTAGATGTTGATGCACCATTTTGCATTATGCTCAAAGTAGCTTCTGGAATGTGTTGAATTGATGCAGTGTGTTGCTGTCTTTTTAAACCGGTTGCTTTCTTTCCCCAGCAAGTTGTCTTGTTTGGAGGCATAATCTATGTACATATTAAAGAGAACAACAAAAGTCATAACAGATGGCAGGGTCGGTAGTTTTCACATTTCGGTAATTTTTCAGATTAACACCCGCACGATTACGTAACCGTAATCCTTAAACCCTAACCCTGACCCTAAAACCGTAACCATAACACAAAAACCTCATCGTAACTCTAACCACAACCGTAACCCTAAAACCCTAACCCTAAAACCGTAACCCTGGACATAGGGGTCGATATAATCGACTATTCACCACCTTCCCGAAGCCGCCCTTATGGGAAAAATTTTAAGTAATAATAATAATAATAATAATGATAATAATAATAATAATAATAATAATAATAATAATAATAATAATAATAATAATAATAATAATAATAGCGATTGTTAAACAATTCAGTGATGACATCAGGATGCAATTTGGCCTTGATAAATGTGCAAAAGCTACCTTTATCAAAGGAAAAATGACAAAAACATCTAATGTGAACCTTGACCAGCAAAATGTCATAAAAGAGTTAGAATAATAATAATATCCTGCTTCCAAAAAATGAGGAAACAAACGAACCAAAAAATTATCGCCCCATAACCTGCTTAACAACAACGTATAAGACGCTAACATCTGTCCTAACCGAATACACCTATAGTTTTTTAATAGAAAGTAGCATATTCCCTAATTAGCAAAAGGGATGTAAACGTGGATCTTATGGTTGTAAAAAACAGCTACTCATTGATAAGATGATCTTAGAAGATTGTCACAAGCGACACAAACACTTGTCAATAGCCTGGATAGACTATAAAAAAGGCCTTTGATAGCCTACCACATAGCTGGATTAGGAAATGTCTGGAAATGTATAAAATAGCTCCTACTCTGCGAAACTTTTTATCTGTAAGTATGAGATCATGGAGAACAACACTGATGTTGAACAATGACAATGAATCTCTAAATGCTGGAGATGTAAGAATTTCATGTGGCATTTTCCAGGGTGACTCACTATCACCACTCCTCTTCTGTCTAGCCCTAATACCGCTCTCAAAATTGCTCAATGATGCACAGTATGGTTATAAAATATTTGGTAAAAGTATAAATCATCTCATATAGATGGATGATTTAAAGCTCTTTGCAAAAAATGACCAACAACTCAAAGGCCTACTAGCGATTGTTAAACAATTCAGTGATGACATTAGGATGCAATTTGGCCTTGATAAATGTGCAAAAGCTACCTTTATCAAAGGAAAAATGACAAATACATCTAATTTGAACCTTGACCAGCAAAATGTCATAAAAGAGTTAGAACCAGCGGAGAGCTACAAATACCTAGGGGTAATTGAAGGGGACAATATCAAGCACTCAGTGATGAGGGAAAGGATCAGAAGAGAAGGTTATTGCTGGGTGAGAGCAATACTGAAGACAGAGCTGAACGCGAGAAACAGGATCGAAGCGATCAATGCTCTAGCCATACCAGCCGTGACTTACAGTTTCAATATCGTTAACTGGTCAATTACTGAAATATGTAATGTTGACAGAAAAATACGAAAACTGTTGACAATGCATAGAATGCACCACCCTAAGGCAGATATAGAACGTCTTTATCTGCCAAGAAAAGAGGGAGGCCGAGGACTTCTACAGCTGACATTATCAATGAAGGTAGCCACAATTGGCCTAGACACCTATCTGAAAAACTCTGAGGACTGGATGCTAAAACTTGTCTTAAAACATGAAAGCAAGAAAGCATCTTACTCAGTAACAAAACAGGCAAATGTCTATCTAAGTGAATTCCAATTGCAACAAATTCAAGAATTAGACGAACTAGAAACACCTGCAGAAAAAGCTAAGCGCTTGAAAACCCGTGCAAAAATTGCTGCCTTAGATATTATGACTGAAAAATGGCATGGAAAACCTCTCAATGTCAAATACCCAAACAGAGCGAATAATGCAGATATTGACAAAGCCCTTACCCACCAATGGTTAATGGCCTCTGGCTTGAAATCAGAAACAGAGGGGTTTATCATAGCAGCCCAAGATCAATGCCTACCTACAAAGAACTACCAGGCCAACATATTAAAGAACGGCAGCTCCCCATTATGTCGTATATGCCAACAACAAAATGAGACCATCGATCATGTTGTCTCCATGTGCGATCTGCTTGCGCCTACAGAGTATCTCAACAGGCATGATAGACCTGCACAAAATATTCACTGGGTAATATGCAAAAACGTGGACTTGCCCCATGATAAAAACTGGTGGGAACACAAACCACCCCCAGTACTTCGAAATGATCACATTGCACTCCTCTGGAACTTCACCATTCAAACTGACAGAAAGATAGACGCAAATAGGCCAGACATCATACTGAAAGACTTCAGACAAAAATCATGCCTCCTCATTGATATGACTGTCCCAATCGATATAAACGTATCTGTCAAGACCTACCAAAAACTGAGCAAATATAAAGATCTTGAAATAGAAATTAGCAAAATGTGGAATCTGAAGACGAAAACAATACCTATTGTCATGGGTGCCCTGGGAATGACAGCGAAACGGGCTGATTACTACCTAGCTCAGATACCAGGAAACCCCAAAATGGCTGAACTTCAAAAGATAGTGGTCATGGGAACTGCCCATATCCTACGTAAAATACTGTCTATGAGATCTCAAATTTTAAAGCAAACACATAATTTTCTTATGGTTTCTTAAACATTCATTTGAACAAAACTGTACAAAATCCAAATATATGGTACCCTAGGCATAACACCTACATGAACTTCTAACTTGTTGTCTCTTGAGGTCTCTGGGTGAGACTTGGATCCAACTTGTACAAATGCAAAACAAAAGTCAAACATAAATAATAATAATAATAATGACGTCTGCCGATCAAACTCCCAACCCACAACTAAGCCTTAGGTATATATATATATATATATATATATATATATATATATATATATATATATATATATGTATGAGCAACACACACACACACACTAAATAAAAAATTGTTAGTAAGTAAAAGTGTTTTAAAAAAGATTGTTAGATTTTCAGATTAACACCAGCACGATTTTCGCTACAGTGTTAGAGCTTGGGTTTTAGGGTTAGGTAGGTGATCGTGCGGGTGTTAATCTCAAGATTTACGAAAAGATTTTCCAAAAAACTCAGTTTGTAGGGAATAAATATTCGTAGATCGTATTTGAAAAAGATGTGTGACTATTTTTTTTCTGTTGTTATCATGGTGAAGGACGAGTGAGAAATAACTTACAATTCCCGCCAATTAGAATGAGGTATGTATGTATATATGTATGTAGTATTAAAATGAAACCATTAAAGTGAAACTGTCATTACAGTATCGAAATGTGATTGTTTCAGTTTTGATACTGAAATAGTTTTCTTTGACTGTCAGTGTTTCTCCTTCCTTTCTTTCTGTATTTGTTGTTGGATTGTTCGTAAAGGATCATAAGAGAAAGTAGGAGTTGAAAGGATTTATATTAGAGAGAGGAAATTAGATTTTATTAAGGAAAAAAATGTTTACTCTTGTAGTTTTATTGATTATATTCGTTATTAGGAATTTTTTGGAGTGAAAAAATGATGCAGTGATCTAACAAATTGTATTTCGAATATTAATTGCGATTGTTAATCCAAGAAATTTGGAATTGTGTAAATGTATGAATTTTAAACATACACACAAAATCTGCCTTTTATACTACATATATATATATATATATATATATATATATATATATATATATGTATATATATATATATATATATATATATATATATATATATATATATATATATATATATATATAGATTAGATAGATAGATATATATTTGTGTGTCTGTGTTTGTCAAACCAACATCGCTTGATAACCGATGCTGGTGTGTTTATGTCCCCATAACTTAGTGGTTTGGCAAAAGAGACCGAAAGAATAAGTAACTAGGCTTACAAAGAATAAGTCCTGGGGTCGATTTGCTCTACTAAAGGCGGTGCTCCAGCATGACCACAGTCAAATGAGTGAAACAAGTGAAGAAGAGAGTTAATACTTACAACAATAATTTCTATAGAATCAAAAACATAATGTGAACACTGAATATTGAACCTTATTTTTGCATAAGAGAGGATTGAGTGGCAGTTGGTTATGTTGTACAGTTTTCGGTAACGATCTGTAAAACAAATTGTTTCTCAGGTTCCTCTTATGTGAGAATCTTATTGTAATCTTGAATGAGTTTGACACCTCTTTCTGCAACATCATTCACAACAACTGTCTTCTCAAGATTTTCAAGTCCACTTCTGTAACCAGGATCATCCTTGTGTTGAAGGGTCTTTCTCGAGGAAATTGATTCTGATAGAAAATCTGGTGGAGAAAGTTTTTGTACCAGGCGTTATACAAGATGAAAACTGAAAGATTATAAAAAAAGAAAAGTCATTTTGGTGTAGAATGTACCTCTTCTTAGTGGTTTGGCAAAAAAGAACTGATAGAATAAGTAAGTACTACGCTAACAAACAATAAGAGTAAACCCTGTTCGATGTGACACATTCTACCAGTATCCGAAGTTTCAAAGAGTTTAGGTAAAAAAAAATTTAATTGAAATCTGTTGGTCAGATTGAAAAGATCCCAGTTCTGGATGATCTCCAAGTTTAAATTAGAGAATGCTGCCATAATCCTTGTCTTCAGTTCATCTTGGGTATTAGTTGCACCCACACATAATAACGAAGGGAGTTGTAGTATTGCCAGACATAGGTTCTTCCAGCAGTCATCCTCTTCACCCAGGACAGAACTACCTCCTCCGGGAACTTGATGTAGGCCTTCGTGTTGAGTCTAAGGCCGTGCAGGAAGATGAATGGAGGCATAACGTCGCCATCACTAGTGATCACTCCAGACACCATGATGTTGACTGGATGTTTGATTTTTATCTCACTCGATACATGTTTTGGGGACACGGCAAGCCAACGGTTGTTCTGTGTGTTCACCATCTGATCCTGGGAGAAATTTTTCGTGTCTGAAAAAATGCCAAAGCATGTTCGGTGGGAGGAGATGCTTGAATTTGTTCAAGCGGTCTTTTCTCTTGAGCTTGATGGCTTTTGATAAAAATTGGCCCTTTCTCATCTTGTATGAGGAATACCGAATGTCTTTATGCACTGCCTGCCTTATAAGAAACTCAGACACTCCCATGTCCCTGGTCATGGACCTGATTAACTTGGAGGGATCGTTGTTAATCATGGCCTGGATCTCACCAACAAATTCAGGAGTTCTTTTCTTATCAGAACAATCAGAGTGGGTTTTCTGAGCTGCCGTACCTTTGTAATTGCCATTAGACTGATCCATCTCTTTCTAGGTCCTCTGCACTGTCCTCAAGCTGACACTTAAGCACTCTGAAATGTTCGTATTGGAGCTTCCGGTTTGAATACTAAGCAGTACCACATGTCGTTTCCAAATTTCTGGCAGAGTGAATTGCGTCATAGTGCTGTTTCTCTCACAGATGGGGCTCAACCGACCCTGCTATAATGTGTAGTGGACAAAATCAAAAATAAACACTGGACATGCGTCAAATTAAAATTATGAGATGGTGACTATTTACCCGTTGCATACACACACACACACACACACACACACACACACACACACACACACACACAGAGACACAGACACAGACACACACACACACACACATAGACACAGACACGAATATCAATTTCTGCCTGTCTGTCTGTCAGACCTGGCTATTCGTCCATCTGTTACAATCTTGCTGCCTACACCAGTGAACCAATCTTGACAAAGCCTTGCATACATTTTACACTAACGTTTAGTTGAATTATAAGTTAATTAGATTTCAATAAACATCTATAATGGGCTCCCTGGGGGGGATAGTCCCATACTTATTAAGGCTTATTATGACATTCTGTAATCCTTTTGAGCGAGTGCATCTTTCAGTTCTAGTATATATATATGTGTGTATATATAAAATTCAAAGAAAGTTAGAGGTTGTGAATCCAATCAAGGGACAGTATCTATCCAATATACTACTGGTAGAATACCTAATTAATACACAAGTGTGGGTTATTGCGTGGCAATTATCCCACTGGTTATAATAATTTGGCGAGGGTAATAAGTGGTTTTACCCTTAATTTATATAGCAAGAAGAAAATGGAGGGAATACAGAGGTTGTATTCATCACCTGTTAGACATTATATTATGTCTATTTATTTTAAACATTCAGGTAATATATGAATACATGTGTAAAGTATTAGTAATTTGTAGAATAGAGAAAGAGAAGCACTTTCTTACAGCTGTTTCAACCAAGAGGTCACAGTACCCCATATGTTATTTCCATCTTTTCAGTGTATTGTAAATCTGTCGATAAAATTAGGGTGCTTGGTAATGCCTCTAGGTTTTGTCAGAGAATTTTATAAGATAGTCCAAGAAGTTCATAGGGCTAATTTATGCATATACAAATATATATATATACATTTACATATATACATATACACCCATACATATATACATATACATACACACATACATGTATATATGCATGTACATACTTACAACAGAATTAATTATTTGTAGATGTAGTACAATATTCTTATTAGAGCATGCATAAAAAGAGAAAGAGAAATAACAGTATAACACTGGTCAACAAAATGAAACTTTTTTTAATCATCAGAGTTGCTGATTGACTTTTCTGGGTTAATTTTTGATGCTGATTACGAATCTGAAGTCCAGTTTCCTCTATCAGGTCACGTTTTCATGGTAATGATACCTGCTGTTTTAACTTATAGGATACATAAATCATGTCTATATAAAGTATATTGAATACAAGATACGATAATTTCATGGCTTTTTATTGTATAAAATGAAAATTATTGTGTACAAATAAGTTACAGTACACTCGAATGCATAACAACTTGAAATCTTTGGGATTTGGACTTTCTATGGTCTTTTGTCTCAGGTTCATCCCTGTATAACATCCAACAGTAGCCAGCTAACATTCCTGCATTCCAAAATCCTTGATATCATAGTTCCATCGATGCAATACCTTGATGAAAGCGTTCCCTTGCTCATCAGACACTGCTCCAAGGTTCTCTGCAAAAAGGTCCAGATGTGAATCAAGGAAATAGACTTTTAGTGATATCCGACTGCCCATTGCAGCGTAGGAGTCTAGAAGACATTTCACTCCATTTCTAAACTCTAGAGATCTCTTGTTGCCTCGGAAATTTTCACAGAACCGTTTGAAGGATTCCCAGGCTTTAAGCACAATCTCATCCAGTGCTGTGAGGAAGTGGTTGTCCTTCAAGAGTTTTTTTCTTTATCTGCGGACCTATGAATACGCCCTCCTTCAGTTTTGCCTCGGTGATTTTTGGAAATTTCGCCTTCACATATTCAAAACCTTTTGAGCTTTTCCTGGCAAGTATCTTCGCAATTTTTTTCATGAGGCCAAGCTTTATGTGAACAGTGGGGAAGAAGAACATTTTCTGGGTTTAAAAGTGGCTTACTCTGGATGCTAGAAACGCCTAGCTCATATGAATTTCGCAAAGGCCACTCTGATTGCACATAGTGCTTGTTAGTTGCACAACTGTCCCATAGGCATAAAAGCAACAATATTTCGTGAACCCAGATTGCATTTCCATCAACATTCCAATCACCTTCAAGTCTCCACATATTTTCCAGCTGTAGTTTGTATAGTTTATGGCATTGAGGAGTACTTGCATGTTTTCATAGCACTCCTTCCTGTGCACTGAATGTCCTATGGGAATGGATGGTTTCTTATTGCCATTGTGTAGTAGTACTGCCTTGAGGCTTCTCGTAGATGAAGCAATGAATAAGCGCCATTCAGCTGGAACATGCTCTTGGAACAAACAGCGAAATAACTCATCAGTGTTATTACTGTAAGAAAGTGGTCCATCAACAGAGAAGCATGAAGTCAGATCCCTATATCTCTTCCTGAAATGAGTAATACAAACATCTTTATTAAGCAGACATGTTTCTTGTAGGCAAGATTCTAATAGTTCAGCTTTATCCTTCGACAATGACAAGTCTCTAACTAAATCATTTAACTCTCCTTGAGAAAATTTCTGTGGTACGTCTTCATTTTCAATCGTGAAATCTGCATCCACTTCAGTGTCTTCCACAGCAGTAGTATTTTCTTCAGCAAATACAACTTCGTCAGGCATCTGAAGGCCATTTTCTGGTGGTATTGGAATAGGAAGATCCTCTTCGTTGTGTGGTACTGGTTTTCTTGCTGATTCCAAGTTGGGATACACAATCTTATGCTTGGTCTTTACAGTAAACCGACAAACATTGACATTGCAGAAATAACAGTCCATGAAATGATCCTTTGGCTCTCTCCATATCATAGGTATTGTAAATGGCATTGCTCTCTTCCTCTTATTTAACCAATCCCTTAGTCCATATGAACAAGCTGAGCAGATTATGTGCAGGGCCCAACTCTTATCTTGATCCCTAAGAGAGCAGCCAAAGTATAACTGGTAGACCTTCTTGATTTCACTTGTGATGGCACGTTTCTGAGCTTTGGTGGTAAATGAACCACAGACATGACAAAATATATCAGGACTGTTCTTGCAATGCCTTGACATCCTGAGTAGAATTTGATGGTGGTGATGACTTGGCACCTTAAACAGAAAGTAAAATATATGAAAAGATTCTGAAAACATAAAATTACAAAATGAATACAAATTGTTATAAAACAGAAGTCAGAATTTACCTGTATAAGACGTTTACGTGTAGCGATACTGCTGATGGGAGTTATATAGCTTTCTTATCTCATCAGAAAAACTGTGCCTGATAGAAGGAAACTGATTACATTTTTGAAATCTGCGGACAAAATTACATCTAAAACAGCATAGAATATCCCTGATGAAAATTGGCTTTTGACCTGGGTAATCGAAGAATATAATGGAGTTTGGGCGGATTACAGTTTTTTAGAACTGAAAATGCACATAAAAGGAGAAATATATATATATATATATATATATATATATATATATATACATTCAAATATAGATACAGACATATATACATATACACATATATACGCATATATATACACACATACACATATTTTATGCATTAGGTAAGGTGTGTAGTGAAACTACCTATCGTCTCTAACACCTCGATCGCCATTACATACAAAACTACCTCCCGCCATTACATACAAACTACTATCGCCATTACATACAATCTTCTCATTTAAATATAAATAAATGCGAGCGTAGTAGAGAACCCATTCCTTGTCATCACGTGACTGATCATTATTCGAATCGGCAACTTCTTCGAACCGTTCCCATCAGAACGCAAACTGACCAATCACAGCCCTTAATAAGGTCACGTGATAGAGTATATTTCTGATAACTGGTGAGCCCCCTTAACGCTATAAATAGATCAACTCATACCCACCAAATTTGTTTCGGTCCAGTTTCTCTTTGAGATCTGTTCCGTGTACCACACGACAGCAGCAGCAACAAGTAGCCAGCGACCATTTCAACAGCTTCGTCCAGCCAACGATGACCACCGCCGTCGCCACATCAGTAACAAGAGTCTACGACTACTATCCAGCATCATCGTCATGACCAACACGATTACTACCAAGCAGCCTCTACACCACCAGCGTCAACACGACTTACTATGTACACCAAACCAAACCTCCGCGGCACATCTCTCTCTTCGATTCTGTTAGGTGACTCAGCTTCACCACGATAAATAAACAGACAAGAGTTCTTAAACAGACAAGAAATTCTCAGCCAGCGACGAACATCTGTATAACAAGAATCACGGCCCGGCATCGATGCCACGACATCACAACTAGTGATCAGCTCTGCCACACTCAGCCTCCCCAACTTTCACATGCAGAACTTTTCCTATAGTGTACTAAAGAACTGGTATAATTGCTCACGTGTTATTGACTCTCTTTCTCTGCTGTAATATTTCACATACACGCACTTGTATCACTCACATACATACTTTTCTTTGTATGACGGCCTGTCTTTGATTATGTTATTATATGTCGCATTCACACTCTCACACAGACATACATCTTTAACGCCATAATAAATATCTCTGTTATTCATCTAATACGGTTGTGGTCTTTCATTACTGGTCACATATGTTATCGTCGTATAACATATCTTGTATATCATTATTGATATATATTATTTTGTGTTCGACCGTGTGACGCGTTTAAATAAAAGGAGTCCTCTGTTTTTCCATTCGTCACCATATCTCCTTTTATGAGTTCACACGGTCGTTCCTTACAGGTGTATTCCTGCAGTGGTTCGTATTGTCCTTGCATATAAATTAATGAATGAATGAAGAAGTGTACACTCCAAGATATACCTACATCAAGGCGGCGAGCTGGCAGAATCGTTAGCACGCTGGGTGAAATGCTTAGCGCTATTTCGTCTGCCGTTATGTTCTGAGTTGAAATGCCGCCGCGGTCGACTTTGCCTGTCATCCTTTTGGAGCGATAAATTAAGTACCAGTTACGCACTGGGGGTCAATGTAATCGACTTAATTCCTTTGTTTGTCCTGTCTGCGTTTAGCCCCTTGTGGCTAATAAAGAAATACGATATACCTATACATATACACAACTATATGATATGTTAATAGTTGAGGGTCTAAACACATGGTTCCCATAATGGGGTGAAAGTTTATATCAATAGTTATAATAGCAGTTGGTTCTAAATTACTAAATGAAATGCTTTAAATCTCCGGTCAATTAACAAGATACTGTATTATACTCCATTATCATTTCTGTAATTATAAAGTTAACATGTTACTGAAATCCTATAGGTAATGGGGAGGGGGTTGTGGTCATTCACGTCATCTAATTGGACAGCTAATTTATTTGAAAGGCCATGACGCTGCTATGGTTAGTTAGTGCTTAACAGATAATATAAACAAACTATTATGATTGACCGTTGACTGGACACTATTCAATTTTTTTTCTCCGTGTTTTTCTCCTTGTCTCCGTACTCTTTCTGTTGAAGAGCGTAGCTCGAAACGTCAAAGACTTACCGTATTCCCGAGCGTCATACTAATACATCCTTTTGTTATTTACACCACCTGTCCTCGTCTGTTGTTGTTTTTTCGTATATTCTCCCATATATAAAAATTATATATGGATGAAAACATAGAAACAAATATGAGAGTAAAAAATTGATATCGAGACTTGATTCGATCAAATTAAATTAAGGATTATATAAGTAAAAAGTTGATGAGTGTATATGGTAGTGGATATAATATAATAGGTTATAGCAATACGAATAGGGGATGTGGTTTTTAGATTATTTACGAGAAATAAGGTATTACAAATGTATGAAACCGTATATTATTATAAACATTAAAACGTGTATCCGTCTAACATATAATGGCTTCAGATGTGTTCACGCTCGCAAACATACTTATTTTTAGTTTAGATAATTTAATTGCTTAGTTTTTCCTATAGCTGAATTTTGTTATGATCGGGTATTAGGGTCTGGGCTTTAGTATTTTTAGTTCTGCTATTGCTCTATTTACTTTTTCGTACATCCGTTCATATACATGTGCAAATGTATATACATATTCATGGGCATACGTGGAACAAATGTGTGTATATATGTGTATGTATGTGTGTATGGGTGTATATATATGTATATGGGTATGTGTATGTAAGTGTATGTATATGTGTGTGTGTATGTATATATATATGTATATGTATATATATATATATATATATATATATATATATATATATATATATATATATATATATATATATATATGTATGTATGTGTGTATATGTGTGTGTGTGTTACGTTTTGTATGTGTATATATAAATAAATACATATATATTTATATATATATATATATATATAAATATATATATATTTATTTATATATACACATACAAAACGCATATTTGTAGGTTATAATTCAATTTTATTATTAAAGATGTGTTAGTCTATGCGTATTTGTTTAAGGTATATTAATAGATAAGTTACTAATGCCACTGCTTAAACCGTGTTTATGTGTATTTTATTATAATGATTATTATCATCAATATGAGTGTGGGAAAATATAGCATTTCTATAACATAATGGCGGGGTGATGGTTTTTATATCTGTTCGTACTCATGCTACAACCTTTTCAAATATAAGTAGAGAAATATACATGCATAAATTAACCCTATAAAGTTCTTGGACTATCTAATAAAACTCTCTGACAATGCGTAGAGGCATACTCATGTACCCAAATTTATCTACAGATTTACAATACACTAAAAAGATGGAAATAACATATGGGAAAAATGACCTCTTGGCTGAAACAGCTGTAAGAAACCGCTCTTCATTCTCTATTCTAGAAATTACTAATACTTTACAAATATGAGAGTAAAAAATTGATATCGAGACTTGATCGGATCAATTTAAATTAAGGATTATATAAGTAAGAAGTTGATGAGTGTATATGTTAGTGGACATAATATAAAAGGCTATAGCGATACGACTAGGGCATGTGGTTTTTAGATTATTTACGAGAAATAAGGTATTACAAATGTATGAAATCGTATATTATTTTAAATATTAAAACGTGTATCCGTCTAATTAGAGCGATTAAATGTGCATTTACTAAAATATATAAGCAATACAGGGGATAAATTCTATGATGGAAATTATAATTACAATCTTTTTTTTATCAATGGATAAGATATTAGAAGGGACTGGATAAGTTATTTTCCCAAGTTGTTGTTATTCATCGTTAAAATATGTTTATAGTATAATATATTTCATCATACACAATACATTGAGTGTAAGGCGCTATGCAATAGTGTTGAGTTGTTCAATTAATCATCGAATCATTTATTTTTGTAGACCATCCATTTATTTAGTAATTTAATTTCAATTTTACTGTTTTATTGGAGTGGGGGTACCAGCTAATAGTAGAATGTTTATATTTCAACATTATAATTTTATGATATTAGTTTAATAGTCCAAGGGGGACAACACTGTTTATTCATCTTTATAAATTGAATAACATACTGAAAACCACTAGATATTAAACTAATCATCTAATTAGCTAATGAATGATTCAATTAATTAATTTAATTTATTAATTAATCAATTAATTGGCTGTGCATATATGATATATATATATATATATATATATATATATATATATATATATATATATATATATATATATATATATATGTACAAGTATACGTATGCATACACACATACATAAGTATACACACACATACATATACATACAGAAATATATGCACATACAAATTTATGATTCTGCATATTTGTAGGTTATAATTTAATTAGATTATTAAAGATGAGTTAATCTATGCGTATTTGTTTAAGGTATATTAATAGATGGGTTATTAATGCCATTGCTTAAACCATATTTGTGTCTATTTTATTATAATGATTATTATCATTAATATGAGTGTGGGAAAATATAGCATTTCTATAACATAATGGCGGAGTGATGGTTTTTATACCTGTTCTTACTCATGCTACATCAATTTCAAATATAAGTAGAGAAATAAGATATGCATAAATTAAACCTATAAACTTCTTGGACTATCTTATAAAACTCTCTAACGATGCCTAGAGGCATACACAAGTACCCTAATTTTATCTACAGATTTTCAATACACTGAAAAATGGAAATAACATATGGGGAACAGTGACCTCTTGGCTGAAACAGCTGTAAGAAACTGTTCTTTTTTCTCTATTCTAGAAATTATTAAGATTTTACACATGTATTTATATATTATCTCAACTGTTTGAAATAAATAAATAGACATGATATAACCTTTTCAAATATAAGTAGAGAAATAAGATATGCATAAATTAACCCTATAAACTTCTTGGACTATCTTATAAAAATATCTGACGATGCCTAGAGGCATACTCAAGTACCCTAATTTTATCTACAAATTTACAATACATTTAAAAGATGGAAATAACATATGGAGAACAGTGATCTCTTGGCTGGAACAGCTGTAAGAAACTGCACATCTTTCTCTATTCTAGAAATTACTAATACTTCACACATGTATTTATAGTTTATCTGAACTGTTTAAAATAAATAAATACACATAATATAATGTCTAACAGCTAGTGAATACTATCTGTGGATTCTCTCCATTTTCTTCTTGCCATATATATATATTTGTATAGGCTGATCGCCTGGGCCAGCCTATCTACCTCTCTCCATCTCTCCCGAGCTTCCCTGAGTGTTTTTAGGTCTTCAACTTGGCATCCAACGTCTTCTACAAGCTTTGTATATACTACATCTGCCATGGTCTTCCAACTGCTGTGCGACCAGCATTTGGTGTCCATAGCAACACTTTACTCACAAGTTCTTCTTTCCTCTTCTCCATCAGTCGTCAGCAAACATCAATCTCTGCTCTCTTGGATGGTTGATGAGGAAGTTGGTACATACCCATATAACCAAGGGATGTTGATCACTGCACGTAAATTCTAGTGTACGCACCGTCCAGAATGCCACTGAGTCTCTTGATGAGAGTCCAAGTCAGGGATCCATATACAAGCACAGATTCAGCAAATGCTCTGAAGAACTGTCTCTTCAATTTATCTGGTAGGGTTGACTTCCGTATTGTTCTAAGACTGTCTAAAGCTGCCCAAACCTTAGACAGCATAATTTAGTATCTTTTTCAGTGGACACAATATTGCTGCTTAGGTAAGTAAATGTGTTGACATTTGATGTGTTGACATCAAGATTGTTGGAAAGCCAGGGAACTCCATCAGATCACAACTATGTAGGACAATAATAACTACATGGTATGTAGGATTAGCCCTGGTATTAACTGTAGAACTAGAGATGTAGTCTACAGCATAAGATCCATAGAATGTGCTTGTAAATATATGAACATGACATACATAGGAGGATAGTGGAAAGACTTTGAGACAATATGACGATAAAAAAACAGTCCTCTACCAACATGCCAAAGACCAGCATGGAGGAAACCTGGGTCAACTTGACATCCGCATTTTATCCAAGCACCCAAAGGACCCAACACTCAAACAAATACAGGAGCACGTCTTCGGAATCGTAAGTGGGCTGTTATGTAGATGTATGTATGTGTATATATGTATATGTATATGTATACGTATATGACCATACACACACACACACACACACACACACACACACACACACACACACACACACACACACACACTTCACTTCACACAAGGACAATTCTTAACCATGCAGCCATGATATAACTGTTTCCATCTACCATATCCTCTCAAAAGTCTTTCGTCTACCCAAAACTACAGTAGAAGACATTTGCCGAGGGTGCCAAATCTACATATGTATATATTAGGGTGACCCTTAGCAACAGGTAATTTCCTGAAATTTAAAATGTGGCTGCTCTAACCCCATAACCCTTTTCCAATCAATGAAAAGCTGGGGTTTGCTAAATTTCAGCTCAATCAGACAACTGCTAGGCGACCCTTAAATGCCTTGAAGTTGGAACATACTATAAGCAACAAATAATTCTGTTCAAAAGTGGTATATTGTTCCCTATCTTCACCATTTTGTGTTTCCTTAGAGACATTTATGTGAACACATTGAGGCAACCCCAACAGATGTTTAAAAACATTCTGAATCAAATCTACCAATAATTAATTTGAAAATTTCCTGAAATAACATGAAAATCTTAAGAAATTTTAGGTTTTCTTAATAAAGTACACAACTTCTATAAGAGAAATGCATAGGAGTGTCTAAAGCTGGGAGTGTTTGACACCAGGTAAGTGAAAGCCAGAAAAGGGAGGAACAAGCAAGGGGTCTAACCTGGTGGTCGGATATTTTTATATTTAATCGCTAAATAGCAGCTACTACACCCTTTATGTTTGTCTGTCCTTGTTCGTCCCATCTTTTTAATGCCTTCACGGCAAATCGTTATGAAATAAGGTAGCTTGCTTACGAACAACATGGTTCCGGGTTCAGTCCCACTGCGTGGAACCTTGGGCAGGTGTCTTCTACCACAGCCTCGGGCTGACCAAAGCCTTGTGAGTACATTTTGTAGACGGAAAATGAAAGAAACCCGTCATATATATATATATATACTAGCAGTATAACCCGACGCTGTCCGGGTGCGACTTATTACGCCATCTACAATAAGTCTTGCAAGGTGAAAATCAACTAAAAAAGAAAGCCATACAACGAAAAATCCCTTATGATGTAAATATGTTCATAATTCAAAGACGATGAAATTAATAGGGAAAGTCTGAAGGCTGTTTTGCGTAACATTATTAAGCGCACGTAAATTTCATCCGTCTAATTGGCTATAGAAATGCTTGTGCAAAACAACTTTTTGCGCTGCCTTGATTATACATAGCAGGGTAATTCCTTTTCGTAGGAGGTAAGACAGCAATTTCTGATGAAGCAATTGCTGGCTATCTGTTGCTACACAGTTCTGCCAGAATTGTATCAGATTGGGCAGTAGATGTTGATGCACCATTTTGCTTTATGCTCAAAGTAGCTTCTGGAATGTGTTGAATTGATGCAGTCTGTTGCTGTCTTTTTAAACCGGTTGCTTTCTTTCCCCAGCAAGTTGTCTTGTTTGGAGGCATAATCTATGTACATATTAAAGAGAACAACAACTGTTATAACAGATGGCAGGGTCGGTTGTTTTCACATTTCGATAATTTTTCAGATTAACACCCGCACGATTACGTAACCGTAATCTTTAAACCCTAACCCTGACCATAAATCCTTAACCATAACACTAACCCTCATCGTAACTCTAACCCTAACCGTAACCCTAAAACCCTAACCCGAAAACCGTAACCCTGGACATAGGGGTCGATATAATCGACTATTCTCCACTTTCCCGAAGCCACCCTTGTGGGAAAAATTTAAAATGATAATAATAATAATAATAATAATAATAATAATAATAATAATAATAACAATAATAATAATAACAGTAATAATAATAATAATAATAATAATAACAGAAAAAGACTTACCTGAGGCAAAAGAAAAACTAAAACAAGACATCCTTGCCAAAGCACAAAGGATCCGCCGGTATGAGAAACGCCAACGTTTCTTTGAACAAAACAAACAGTTCAAATCCAACCCCAAAGAACTCTACCAAGAACTGGGTAAAAATAAAATAGACATTACTGCACCACCAACAGAAGAAGAACTGGAAGAATTATGGAAACAAATATGGTCGGTGAAGCAACAACACCAGAAAATGACCATTAAAACAACGAACTTAGCACCTGAGCAACTCTGAGCCCCTATAACAACTGAAGAGGTCACCCAGACACTGCAAAGACTAAGCAACTGGAAGGCACCTGGACACGACAAGATCCCCAACTTCTGGTTAAAACACCTACCAGGAATGCATAAAAAGCTGGAAGAAAACTTTAACAACATACTAGCAGAACCAGAGACAATGCCTGAATGGCTCACGAAAGGGAAAACCATCTTAATCCCCAAATCCACGGAAACGGAGAAACCACAAAACTATAGACCTATAACCTGTCTCCCTACGATCTACAAAGCCTTTAGTGCAATAATATCGCAGAGATTGAGTAAGCACCTAGAAAATAACAACCTGTTTCCAGAAGAGCAGAAGGGATGCTGCAAGGTCTCATACGGCTGTAAAGACCAATTATTGATCAATAAGGCCATAACTGAAGACAGCCGCAGAAAGAAGAAAGGCCTCAGTATGGCCTGGGTGGACTACCAAAAGGCTCTAGACAGTGTTCCCTACACGTGAATTCTGGAAACACTATCCATAAACAAGGTGGCACCAATTATTATAAGATACATAAGACACTCAATGAACAAATGGCAGGCAGCGCTACAGCTCCAAACAAAAGAGGGACTTGTGAAAACGAAAGCCATCCCCATTAGAAGAGGAATATTCCAGGGAGAGACGCTCTCTCCACTCCTGTTCTGCCTGGCACTCACACCTTTAACAGAATTGCTAAATAGAACTGGATGCGGTTACAAATGCTACGGAAAAAGAGTCAGTCACCTTTTATATATGGATGACCTAAAATTATATGCTAAAAATGACAAAGAGCTAGAAACACTACTACAGACAGTACACGGTTTTACCAAGGATATATATATGAAATTCGGATTACAAAAATGTGCCAAAGCAACCCTGAAAAGAGGAAAATTAGTTAAAAGTAGCAATATAACACTAGATAAAGCCAATGAAATAAGAGAACTAGACGAAAGCCAACCATATAAATATTTAGGAGTCAATGAACTAGATAGGATACAACATACACAAACGAAAGAAAAAATAAAGAAAGAGTACTATAGACGAGTTAGATCAATACTAAAAACAGAGCTCAATGCTAAAAACAAGATAATGGGTATCAACACTTTAGCTGTCCCAGTTATAAGCTACAGCTACAACATCCTTAACTGGACACTAAACGAACTATCTAAAATAGACAGGAAAACAAGAAAAATAATGACAGGATATAGGATGCACCACCCAAAATCTGACAAAGAAAGGCTATATATACAACGCACAGAAGGTGGCATGGGTCTTATACAGCTGGAAAACTATTATAAAATAACCACCATAGGACAGCAAAAATACCTACTCCAGAAGCAAGGAAAACTAATACAAATAGCCACAAAACACGAGCAAAACAAAAAACTGTTTTCAGTATTTAAGGAAGCTGACAAATACAAACAAGAAATCAATCTACCTAACAAATACGAAGAAGAAGCGGAAAAAGAAGAAGAAGAAGAAGAAGAAGAAGAAGAAGAAGAAGAAGAAGAAGAAGAAGAAGAAGAAGAAGAAGAAGAAGAAGAAGAAGAAGAAGAAGAAGAAGAAGAAACAACAAAAGCTATAAAACAAATGAAATCCAAACTAAAACTAGAACAGCAACGGACCATGATAAAACGATGGCAAGAAAAGCCCCTACATGGTAAATACTGGGCTAAACTAAATGCAAAAGAAATAGACAGAGAAACATCCCAGCAATGGTTGAGAAGCTAAGGACTCAAAGCAGAGACTGAAGGATTTTTAATTGCTGCACAAGACCAAAGCCTCCCCACCAGAAATTCCCAAAAACATATAATGAAAAGAAACATAACAAGTAACTGTAGAATATGTGGAGATGGACAAGAAACAATAAATCATATTATCGCTGGCTGCCCAGTCCTGGCTAACAAGGAATATATTCACAGACACGACAGAGCTGGGACCTATATACACTGGAAGCTATGCCAACACTATGGAATAACAACAGAAAAAAGATGGAATAAACAGAAAAGGTCACAGAAAACGAGAAAGCAACCATACTCTCGGATATGCCAATACACACAGATAGAGAAATTAAGGCAAATAGACTAGATATAGTTGTCAAAGATCATGAAGGAAAAAATGCTTTCTAATTGATGTATCAATACCAGCAGATGACAACGTTTCTCTAAAAGAAATGGAAAAACTTTCAAAATACAAAGACCTGGAAATAGAGGTAACTCGAATGTGGAATCTAAAAACAGAAACAATTCCTATCATAGTAGGTGCTTTAGGTATAATAAAAACATATTCAGACAAATACATAACAAAAACCCCAGGACTTACAAATATATATAACATACAGAAAATTGCACGACTGGGCACAGCACACATCCTACGCAAAACACTTTCAATACAGTAACCATAAGAGCACCACAGCAAACCACAACACATACCCAAGGCGCACAGAGCTGCGCTCGGTAGCGAAGTGAAAGCACGTTATAAAAATAAAACTACTGAACAATAATAATAATAATAATAATAATGATGTCTGCCGATCAAACTCCCAACTCACAACTAAGTCTTAAGTGTATATATATATATATATATATATATATATATATATATATATATATATATATATATATGGGCAACACACACACACACACACACACACTAAATAAAAAAGAATGATAGGTATTTGCATGTATGTGTGTATTAATGTGCATTCTGTGTGTGTATATATATATATATATATATATATATATATATATATATATGGTCGTAATAATAATGACCTCTGCCGATGAAAGTCCCAACCCACAACTAAGTCCAGTTGGACACAGGGGTCGATATAATCGACTATTCTCCACCTCCCCGAAGCCGCCCTTGTGGGAAAAATTCAAAATAATAATAATAATAATAATAATAATAATAATAATAATAATATTAATAATGACGTCTGCCGATCAAACTCCCAACCCACAACTAAGTCTTAAGTGTATATATATATATATATATATATATATATATATATATATATATATATATATATATATATGTATATATATGGGCAACACACACACACACTAAATAAAAAAATGTTAGTAAGTAAAAGTGTTTCAAAAAAGATTGTTAAATTTTCAGATTAACACCAGCACGATTTTCGCTACAGTGTTAGAGCTTGGGTTTTAGGCTTAAGTAGGTAATCGTGCGGGTATTAATCTCAAGATTTACGAAAAGATTTTCCAAAAAACTTACAGTTTGTAGGGGATAAATGTTTGTCGATCGTATTTGAAAAAGATGTGTGACTATTTTTTTTCTGTTCTTATCATGGTGAAGGACGAGGGAGAAATAACTTACAATTCCCGCCAATTAGAATGAGGTATGTATGTATATATGTATGTAGTATTAAAATGAATCCATTAAAGTGAAACTGTCATTACAGTATCGAAATGTGATTGTTTCAGTTTTGATACTGAAATAGTTTTCTTTGACTGTCAGTGTTTCTACTTCCTTTCTTTTTGTATTTGTTGTTGGATTGTTCGTAAAGGTTCATAAGAGAAAGTAGGAGTTGAAAGGATTTGTATTAGAAAGAGGAAATTAGATTTTATTAGGGAGAAAATGTTTACTCGTGTAGTTTTATGGATTATATTCGTTATTAGGAAGTTTTGGGAGTGAAAAAATGGCGCAGTGATCTAACAAATTGTATATAGAATATTAATTGCGATTGTTTAATCCAAGAAATTTGGAATTGTGTAAACGTATGAATTTTAAACATACACACACAGAGAGGAAATCTGCCTCTTATACTATATATATATATATATATATATATATAATATATATATATATATATATATATATATATATATATATATATATATATATATATATATATATATATATATTGTGTGTCTGTGTTTGTCAACCCAGCATCGCTTGATAAACGATGCTGATGTGTTTATGTCCCCATAACTTAGTGGTTCGGCCAAAGAGACCGAAAGAATAAGTACTAGGCTTACAAAGATAAGTCCTGGGGTCGATTTGCTCTACTAAAGGTGGTGCTCCAGCATGACCACAGTCAAATGAGTGAAACAAGTGAAGAAGAGAGTTAATATTTACAACAATAATTTCTATAGAATCAAAAACATAATGTGAACACTGAATATTGAACCTTATTTTTGCATAAGAGAGGATTGAGTGGCAGTTGGTTATGTTGTACAGTTTTCGGTAACGATCTGTAAAACAAATTGTTTCTCAGTTTCCTCTTATGTGAGAATCTTATTGTAATCTTGAATGAGTTTGACACCTCTTTCTGCAACATCATTCACAACAACTGTCTTCTCAAGATTTTCAAGTCCACTTCTGTAACCAGGATCATCCTTCTGTGTTGAAGGGTCTTTGTCGAGGAAATTGATGCCGATAGAAAATCTGGTGAAGAAAGATTTTGTACCAGGAGTTATAAAAAATGAAAATTGAAAGATAAAAAAAAAGAAAAGTCATTTTGGTGTAGAATGTACTTCTTCTTAGTGGTTTGGCGAACAAGCATTGATAGAATAAGTACTAGGTTCATAAACAATAAGTCTTGGGGCCAAATTGTTCGGCTAAACGTAGTGTTCCATCATGGCCACAGACAAAATGACTGAAACAAGTAAAAGAATATGATTTAGCTCCCAGATCTTTCCATCATGTCTGTCCTAACCCTTTTGATAGCAACCTGCCTAAAACCACCCTTGGTTCTGTGATACAAACTTCTTAATTTAAAGTGATCTAAATTAAAATCTTACATTAAAATTTCATGTTCATGTATGTTCCAAATACCAGAATAATTAATGACAAAGTTATTTTATTATATTTTTCAATATTTCCAAAATCAATTGAAACAAACTCAGAACATTTCAACAGAAATATCCTTAACCTTTTTCATGCCAACCCACCTGAGACCACCTGTGGTTGTATGACACAAATTTCCCATTTTAAAATTATCTAAATTTAAAATCTTCCATCAAAGTTCATCTTCATTTATGTTCCAAGAACCTGATTAATTAATAATGACAAACTTATTTGTCATTATTCTATGATACAAACTTCCAAACACCAGCTTAATAACGACAAGGCTATTTTACTAAATTCTTCGTTTTTTTAAAAATTAATTGAAACAAAGACAGCATATTTCAATAGAAATATCTTAGACATATGTTTTAGCTTGCAGACCTTTCCATCTAACCATTTTGATGCCAACCTGTTTGATGCCACCCTGTTTGATGCCACGCGGTTTATAAAAGAGTTTCTCTTACTGATAAGCTGTTTAAGGAATGTATTCTTTGGTGGAATGGGTACATCCTTAAGTGATGCGTTGATGTTGAATAACTCCATTTGTGGCAACTATTATAATAGAAGGTTTTTTAGGGACCCTGTTTAAAATATATTTAATTATATGTATTTATTTTCTCCATGTAAAACATAACTCGGATAAAATAAATTAGTTAATAGGTACCGGGGTAGCAAAGATCACAAAATAACCGTGGTGTAACTCCTGTTTATGAGGTAGAAACTCCTTGATATTTTGGGTATTTGAGTATATATAAATTTAAAGAATAGAGCAAGCGCATATTATAATTGCATACTTTTATTCCGACATATGTTTCGAAGAATTACAATTTATGCGATCCATAGAAATCGGCGATGTTAAAAATGTAAACTTCTCCTCAGGGAAAAGTATGAGAACCAGCTTAAACCTTCTCTAACTATAGTTCTCATATTCGATTATAATGTCTTACGTTTAAGCTGGTTCTCATACTTTTTCCTGAGGAGAAGTTTACATTTTTAACATCGCCGATTCCTATGGATCGCATAAATTGTAATTCTTCGAAACATATGTCGGAAGAAGAGTAGGCAGATATAATATGCGTTTACTCCATTCTTTAAATTTAGTACAGGGAAGCAACCTTTAATTTAGGTGAAAAGGGGGCTAACTCTGGTCTTATTCGTATCTACTTGGTCTCCTTTTTCTCTTGTAGGTAAGAGGTGCTGAATGACTCATCAGGTCTACTTGTTTCCATATTTTCTAGTTTGTTTGTGTGTGTGTGGGGGGGGGGGGGGGGGGCACTTTAGAATTGTTTATTGAGTGCTTCACTTATCTTCTTAGCGTCTGCAGTTAGAGAGCCCTTTTCATCAAACAGTGGCCCTATCCTGTATCGCAGACTCTTTTGCAAACTTGTAGAAGGCATTAGGGTTGCTTTTTATATTTTCCACCGCCCTGGCTTCTCTGTTGACCCTTTCTTCTTCATGGGAGAGTCTGATTTTATTCTCTGAGAGGGCCATTTTGAGGTAGGGCGTTTTGCTGTCATTAGGTTCCTTATTTAAGCAATTCGAGATCTTTATCGTCCGTGTCATTAGGATTCGTCCATCTCGAGGAATAATGTTCTTGTGTGTGGTGGCTTTCTTCTCTGGGACAAACTTAATGCATATGGTTTGCATTATAGACATGAATTCATTGAATTTCATGTCACTGTTTTGCATGGACAGACTTTAAAGCCAGTTTTGCTGGAGTATCTCTTTGGTGATGGACTTCCAGTCAGACTTGTAGAAGTTCAAGTTCGCTAGCGTTTGGGATCCAGCAGTGTTGTATGATTCTTTACTTAGCTTTGGACCATATATTTACAGTTCTATCATGTTATGGTCTGAGTGGGTAGATGGTAATATGTTTATGTTGCGGAGAAATGCAGCTCCTCAACTCTAATATGAAACCCATAGCTTCGAGATATGTTGTTCACAAAAACTCGGCTTTGTCACACAACATGAAAATTAATGTACTGATAGAAGACTAAGTTAGGATAATGAACAACATGTCCTCACTATGCAAACCCTATGAAACGAAGAAACATGTACAGAACTTCATGCACGGCATGCAGTTCTCTGGATATGATCAGAAAGTTAGGATTCGAGTATACAAGGGTGCTAGAAAGAAGTTAGATAACCTTATATGTTATGAAACCCCAGGTATAGAAGCAAAGATTGGAATAGAATACAAAGAGCTTGTGGCAAAGCAAACAGGGTGAACACAATGTATAAAACTGACAAATATCAAAAAGTGATGTTTGTAGAGGCTACAGCCCATGGAGAACTAGTCCATAGATTTAGGAAAGCTTTGAATGGGTCTGAACTCAATATTAAGATTGTTGAAAAGACAGGGAACTCCATCAGATCACAATTATGTAGGACAATAATAACTACATGGTATGTAGGATTAGCCCTGGCATTAACTGTGGAACTAGAGATGTAGTCTACAGTATAAGATGCATAGAAGGTGCTTGTAAAGTTATGAACATGACATACATAGGGGAGATACCTAGGAGGATAGTGGAAAGACTTTGAGACAATATGACGACAAAAAACAGTCCTCCATACTCTACCAACATGCCAAAGACCAGCATGGAGTCGACTTGGGTCAACTTGACATCTGCATTTTATCCAAGCACTCAAAGGACCCAACACTCAAACAAATACAGGAGTACGTCCTCATAAATGAAACTTCCCCAGTACTAAACAGGAAATATACAGAGAGAATAGTTAGTGGGCTGTTATGTAGATGTATGTGTGTGTATATATGTATACGTATATGTAGCTAGGTAAATAGATATGAAAGTAAACAGATAGAGATACAGACGGATAGGTACATTGGTAATATGAACAGACATGCACACATACACAAATGAAGACTGAAACACATGACCACACACACACACACACACACACACACACACATACACTTCACTTCACACAAGGACAATTCTTAACCATGCAGCCATGATATAACAGTTTCCATCTACCAAATCCTCTCAAAATCTTTCGTGTACCCAAAACTACAGTAGAAAACACTTGCCGAGGGTGCCATATCTACATATGTATATATTAGGGTGACCCTTAGCAATAGGTAATTTTCTGAAATTTAAAATGTGGCTGCTCTGACCCCATAATCCTGTTCCGATCAATGAAAAGCTGGGGTTTGCTAAATTTCAGCTCAATCAGACAACCGCTAGGCGACCCTTAAATGCCTTGAAGTTGGAACATACTATACGCAACAAATAATTCTGTTCAAAAGTGGTATATTGTTCCCTATCTTGACCATTTTGTGTTTTCTTAGAGAAATTTATGTGAACACATTGAGGCAACCCCAACAGATGTTTAAAAACATTCTGAATCAAATCTACCAATAGTTAATTTGAAAATCTCCTGAAATAACATGAAAATCTTAAGAAAGTTTAGGTTTTCTTAATAAAGCACACAACTTCTATAAGAGAAATGCATAGGAGTGTCTAAAGCTGGGAGTGTTTGACACCAGGTAAGTGAAAGCCAGAAAAGGGAGGAACAAGCAAGGGGTCTACCCTGGTGGTCGGATATTTTTATACTTAATTGCTAAATAGCAGCTACTACACCCTTTATGTTTGTCTGTCCTTGTTCGTCCCCTCTTTGTAATGCCTTCATGGCAAATCGTTATGAAATAAGGTAGCTTGCTTACGAACCACATGGTTCCTGGATCAGTCCCACTGCGTGGCACCTTGGTAGACGGAAAATGGAAGAAGTCCGTTATATATATATATATAAATAAATATATATATATATATATATATATATATATATATATATATATATATATACATATGTGTGTATGTATTTGTGTGTCTGCTTTGTCCCCCCAACATCGCTTGACAACCGATGTTGGTGTCTTTACGTCCCCTTAACTTAGTGGTTCGGCAAAAGAGACCGAAAAATAAGTAACTAGGCTTACCAAGATTAAGTCCTGGGGTCGATTTGCTCTACTAAAGGCGGTGCTCCAGCTTGGCCACAGTCAAATGGCTGAAAGAAGTCAAAAAGAGAGTTATATTTACAACAATAATTTCTATAAAATCAAAAACATAATGTGAACCCTGAAGTCCTAATTAGTAGGAAGGCAGACAAAACACAAACCCCTTCAGGTAGATGGCACTGCTCGATCTGTAGAAAAAGAGTGGGTAGTAACTCTATAAGATGCACCCAGTGCAAGCTATGGACACATAAGAGGTGCAGCAATATCAAAGGAAGGTTAACTAGGAAGTTAGTCTTTGTATGTAGCAGATGTTCAGGAGCTATAAACACTGTGAATGTGCAGAAAACATCTTCTGCCACATTCCAGAATTATTGGGGCAAGCGAAATCGAAATCGTGTTGGCACCTGTGCCCAGCGTCGCCTTTCTGGCACTTGTGCCCGCAGCATGCATATGGACCTCCGAGTGGGATCGTTGCCGGTGCCCCTGGATTGGCTCTTGTGCGGGTGACACATAAAATACACCATCGAGCGTGGCCGTTGCCAGTACCGCTTGACTGGCCTTCGTAGGATTTTCGAGCGAGATCGTGCGGGTGACACATGAAATGCACCATTTTGGGCGTGGCCGTTGCCAGTGCTGCCTGGCTGGCCTTCGTGGGATTTTCGATCGAGATTGCTGCCAGTGCCCCCTGGACTGGCTCTTGTGCGGGTGACACATGATATTTTTCGAGCGTGTTCGTTGCCAGTGCCCCTAGACTGGCTATTGTGCGGGCAACACATGAATTTTTTCGAGCGAGGTCGTTGCCAGTGCCCCTGGACTGGCTCTTGTGCGGGGCCGTCGCAGGATTTTCGAACGAGATCGTTGCCAGTGCTCCTGGGCTGGCTCTTGAGCGGGCGACACATGAATGTTTTCGAGCGAGATCGTTGCCAGTACCCCTGGACTGGCTCTTGTTCTGGTGACACATGAAATTTTTCGATCGAGATCGTTGCCAGTGCCCCTAGACTGGCTATTGTGCGGGCAACACACGAATTTTTTCGAGCGAGATCGTTGCCAGTGCCCCTGGACTGGCTCTTGTGCGGGTGACACATGAAATTTTTCGAGCGTGATCGTTGCCCGTGCCCCTGGACTGGCTCTTGTGCGGGTGACACATGACATTTTTCGAACGAGAAAGTAGCCGGTGCCCTTGGACTGGCTCTTGTACGGGGCTGTTGTAGGATTTTCGAGCCAGGTCGTTGCCAGTGCCCCTGGGCTGGTACTTGTGCGGGTGACACATGAAATGCACCATTTTGTGCGTGACCGTTGCCAGTCCCGCCTGGCTGGCCTTCGTGGGATTTTCGAGCGAGATCGTTGCCAGTCCCACTGGACTGGCACTTGTGCGAGTGGCACATAAAATGCACCATTTTGAGCGTGGCCGTTGCAAGTACCGCCTAACTGGCCTTCGTGTGGGTGACAAGTAAAAGCACCCGTTAGTCTCTCTGAGTGGTTGGCGTTAGGAAAGGCATCCTGCTGTAAAAACTCTACCAAATCAGATTGGAGCCTGGAGTAGCCATCTGGTTTCGCCAGTTCTCAGTCAAATCGTCCAACCCATGCTAGCATGGAAAGCGGACGTTAAACGATGATAATGATGATGATGATGATGATGTTGGTGAGGTGAATAACATCATGCATATTTCATAGTTATATTATTTTATAAGGGAATCCCAATATTTGGAATATGGACACTTGCTATCTTCAACATCCAGTGAAGAATATTGTTTTTACCACAGGATCGCTCTGATTGTAATGGATCTGTGAGAAAAGACGTTCCAGCCATGACTATTTTGTCTTATTTGTTTCTAGAAGTAATGAATTCCTAGTTGAACATTATAAAATAATAAAAATTTGCATTATTGTTTTTTTTCTTGAAGACAAATTTCGTTTTTCTTTTTGTCAGGAAGATTTGGTTGCTCTTTCTAGCAACTCAAGCGACCAGGAAAAGGCTCTCTCGTTCCCTTCGTCACTTGTTGTTTAGTCCCGATTTGGATCTGATTGAACAGGTATGATCAATGACGTGCCAACTGTGACCATCCCATCTTTTTTCCCAGACATAATAAACTCTACGTGTATATCACAGGATAGAGGTTTTTCTATTCTTCATATAAAAAAAAAGTTTGTCTACTTTTTCTAGCAGGTCATGTAACCACATACAGGCTCCGTCGTTGGTCTGTCTCAGTAATAATTTTGTTGTTATTTTAACCTCAAATCAACCCTGAAATTTATGTTGCTATAAAAAACATCTCTGGTTATTAAGGAAGGGTTTTGTTAGGGGAGTGGATCCGGAAGTTGTTGTTCGCAAACAGCAGCAGTAATTTTCTTCTGCTGAATACACGTCATTGATTGGTTAAAATTACCCAAATATGATAACTTTAACACGAAATTACTTCTAAAATACAAAATGTTGTCAAAAACGTTAAGAGTTAACCCTGTTCGATGTGACAAATTCTACCAGTATCCGAAGTTTCACAGAGTTTAGTTAAAAAAAAATTGAAAAGATTGAAAAGATCCCTGTTCTGGATGATCTCCAAGTTTAAATTAGAGAATGCTGCCATGATCCTTGTCTTCAGTTCATCTTGGGTATTAGTTGCACCCACACATAATAACAAAGGGAGTTGTAGTCTGGGGAGTTAGGTGGCCAGATGTTAGGGGTGATGTGGTCGCCAAAATTGTCTGACAGCCATGACTGGGTTCTTCTGCTTGTGTGGCATGGTACAGAGTCCTATTGTCAGACATAGGTTCTTCCAGCAGTCACCCTCTTCACCCAGGACAGAACTACCTCCTCCAGGAACTTGATGTAGGCCTTCGTGTTGAACCTGAGGCCATGCAGGAAGATGAATGGAGGCATAACGTCGCTATCACTAGTGATCACTCCAGACACCATGATGTTGACTGGATGTTTGATTTTTATCTCACTCGATACATGTTTTGGGGACACGGCAAACCAACAGTTGTTCTGTGTATTCACCATCTGATCCGGGGAGAAATTTTTCTTGTCTGAAAAAATGCCAAAGCATGTTCGGTGGGAGGAGATGCTTGAATTTGTTCAAGCGGTCTTTCCTCTTGTGCTTGATGGCTTGAGATAAAAATTGGCCCTTTCTCATCTTGTATGAGGAATACCGAATGTTTTCACGCACTGCCTGCCTTATAAGAAACTCAGACACTCCCATGTACCTGGTGATGGACCTGATTAACTTGGAGGGATCGTTGTTAATCATGGCCTGGATCTCACCAACAAATTCAGGAGTCTTTTTCTTATCAGAACAATCAGAGTGGGTTTTCTGAGCTGCCGTACCTTTGTAATCGCCATTAGACTCATCCATCTCTTTCTAAGGCCTCTGCACTATCCTTCAGCTGACACTTAAGCACCCTGAAATGTTCGTATTGGAGCTTCCGGTTTGAATACTAAGCAGTACAACATGTCGCTTCCAAATTTCTGGCAGGTTGAATTGCGTCATAGTGCTGTTTCCCTCAAAGATGGTGCTCAACCGACCCTGCTATAATGTGTAGTCGACAAAATCAAACACAAACAATGGACATGCGTCAAATTAAAATTATGAGATGGTGACAATTTACCCGTTGCATACACACACACACACACACACACACACACGCATGTATATCAATTTCTGTCTGTCTGTCTGTCAGACTTGGCTATTCGTCCATCTGTTACCCTCTTGCTGCCTACACCAGTGCACCAATCTTGACAAAACCTTGCATACATGTTAACCTAACGTTTAGTTGAATTATAGGTTAATTAGATTTCAAGAAAAATCTATAATGGGCCTCCCTAGCGCGCTAGTCCCATACTTTTTTAAGTATATATAACATTCAAAGAAAGTTAGAGGTTGTGAATCCAACCAAGGGACAGTATCTATCCAATATACTACTGGTAGAATACCTAATTAACACACAAGTGTTGGTTATTGCGTGGCAATTACCCCACTGGTTATAATAATTAGGCGAGGGTAATAAGTGGTTTTACCCATACTTTATATAGCAAGAAGAAAATGGAGGGAATCCAGAGGTTGTATTCATCACCTGTTAGACATTATATTATGTTTATTTATTTTAAACAGTTCAGATAATATATGAATACATGTGTAAAGTGTTAGTAATTTGTAGAATAGAGAAAGAGAAGCACTTTCTTACAGCTGTTTCAGCCAAGAGGTCACAGTACCCCATATGTTATTTCCATCTTTTCAGTGTATTGTAAATCTGTCGATAAAATTAGGGTGCTTGGTTATGCCTCTAGGTTTTGTCAGAGAATTTTATAAGATAGTCCAAGAAGTCCATAGGGCTAATTTATGCCTATACAAATATATATATACATTTACATATATACATATACACCCAAACATATATCTTATTAGAGCATGCATAAAAAGAAAAAGAGAAATAACAGTATAACACTGGTCAACAAAATGAAACTTTGTATAATCATCAGAGTTGCTGATTGACTTTTCTGGGTTAATTTTTGATGCTGATTACGAATCTGAAGTCCAGTTTCCTCTATCAGGTCACATTTGCATGTTAATGATACCTGCTGTTTTAAATTATAGGATACATAATACATGCCTATATAAAGTCTATTGAATACAAGATATGATAATTTTATGGCTTTTTATTGTATACAATTAAAATTATTGTGTACAAATAAGTTACAGTACACTGAAATGCATAACAACTTGATATCTTTGGGATTTGAACTTTCTATGGTGTTTTGTCTCAGGTTCATCCCTGTATAACATCCAACAGTAGCCAGCTAACATTCCTGCATCGCAAAATCCTTGATATCATTGTTCCACCGATGCAATACCTTGTTGAAAGCGTTCCCTTGCTCATCAGACACTGCTCCAAGGTTCTCTGCAAAAAGGTCCAGATGTGAATCAAGGAAATTGACTTTTAGTGATATCCGACAGCCCGTTGCAGCGTAGGAGTCTAGAAGACATGTCACTCCATTTCTAAACTCTAGAGATCTCTTGTTGCCAAGGAGATTTTCACAGAACCATTTGAAGGATTCCCAGGCTTTAAGCTCAATCTCATCCAGTGCTCTGAGGAAGTGGTTGTCCTTCAAGAGTTTTTTTCTTTATCTGCGGACCTATGAATACGCCCTCCTTCAGTTTTGCCTCGGTGATTTTTGGAAATTTCGCCTTCACATATTCAAAACCTTTTGAGCTTTTCCTGGCAAGTATCTTCGCAATTTTTTTCATGAGGCGAAGCTTTATGTGAAGAGTGGGGAAGAAGAACATTTTCTGGGTTTAAAAGTGGCTTACTCTGGATGCTAGAAACGCCTAGCTCATATGAATTTCGCAAAGGCCACTCTGATTGCACATAGTGCTTGTTAGTTGCACAACTGTCCCATAGGCATAAAAGCAACAATATTTCGTGAACCCAGATTGCATTTCCATCAACATTCCAATCACCTTCAAGTCTCCACATATTTTCCAGCTGTAGTTTGTATAGTTTATGGCATTGAGGAGTACTTGCATGTTTTCATAGCACTCCTTCCTGTGCACTGAATGTCCTATGGGAATGGATGGTTTCTTATTGCCATTGTGTAGTAGTACTGCCTTGAGGCTTCTCTTAGATGAAGCAATGAATAAGCGCCATTCAGCTGGAACATGCTCTTGGAACAAACAGCGAAATAACTCATCAGTGTTATTACTGTAAGAAAGTGGTCCATCAACAGAGAAGCATGAAGTCAGATCCCTATATCTCTTCCTGAAATGAGTAATACAAACATCTTCAAATTTCTGTGGTACGTCTTCATTTTCAATCGTGAAATCTGCATCCACTTCAGTGTCTTCCACAGCAGTAGTATTTTCTTCAGCAAATACAACTTCGTCAGGCATCTGAAGGCCATTTTCTGGTGGTATTGGAATAGGAAGATCCTCTTCGTTGTGTGGTACTGGTCTTCTTGCTGATTCCAAGTTGGGATACACAATCTTATGCTTGGTCTTTACAGTAAACCGACAAACATTGACATTGCAGAAATAACAGTCCATGAAATGATCCTTTGGCTCTCTCCATATCATAGGTATTGTAAATGGCATTGCTCTCTTCCTCTTATTTAACCAATCCCTTAGTCCATATGAACAAGCTGAGCAGATTATGTGCAGGGCCCAACTCTTATCTTGATCCCTAAGAGAGCAGCCAAAGTATAACTGGTAGACCTTCTTGATTTCACTTGTGATGGCACGTTTCTGAGCTTTGGTGGTAAATGAACCACAGACATGACAAAACATATCAGGACTGTTCTTGCAATGCCTTTGACATCCTGAGTAGAATTTGATGGTGGTGATGACTTGGCACCTTAAACAGAAAGTAAAATATATAAAAAGATTCTGAAAACATAAAATTACAAAATGAATACAAATTGTTATAAAACAGAAGTCAGAATTTACCAGTATAAGACGTTTACGTGTAGCGATACTTCTGATGGGAGTTATATAGCTCTCTTATCTCATCAGAAAAACTGTGCCTGATGGAAGGAAACTGATTACATTTTTCAAATCTGCGAACAAAACTACATCTAAAACACCATAGAATATCACTGATGAAAATTGGCTGTAGACCAGTGTAATCGAAGAAAATAATGGAGTTTGGGAGGGTTACAGTTTTTTATACACATATATACGCATATATATACACACACACACATATTTTATGCACTAGGTAAGGTCTATTCCTGCAGTGGTTCGTATTGTCCTTGCATATAAATAACTGAATGAATGAACAAGTGTACACACATAGATATACCTACATCAAGGCGGCGAGCTGGCAGAATCGTTAGCACGCTGGGTGAAATGCTTAGCGCTATTTCGTCTGCCGTTAGGTTCTGAGTTGAAATGCCGCCGCGGTCGACTTTGCCTTTCATCCTTTTGGAGCGATAAATTAAGTACCAGTTACGCACTGGGGGTCAATGTAATCGACTTAATTCCTTTGTTTGTCCTGTCTGCGTTTAGCCCCTTGTGGCTAATAAAGAAATACGATATACCTATACATATACACAACTATATGATATGTTAATAGTTGAGGGTCTAAACACATGGTTCCCATAATGGGGTGAAAGTTTATATCAATAGTTATAATAGCAGTTGGTTCTAAATTACTAAATGAAATGCTTTAAATCTCCGGTCAATTAACAAGATACTGTATTATACTCCATTATCATTTCTGTAATTATAAAGTTAACATGTTACTGAAATCCTATAGGTAATGGGGAGGGGGTTGTGGTCATTCACGTCATCTAATTGGACAGCTAATTTATTTGAAAGGCCATGACGCTGCTATGGTTAGTTAGTGCTTAACAGATAATATAAACAAACTATTATGATTGACCGTTGACTGGACACTATTCAATTTTTTTTCTCCGTGTTTTTCTCCTTGTCTCCGTACTCTTTCTGTTGAAGAGCGTAGCTCGAAACGTCAAAGACTTACCGTATTCCCGAGCGTCATACTAATACATCCTTTTGTTATTTACACCACCTGTCCTCGTCTGTTGTTGTTTTTTCGTATATTCTCCCATATATAACAATTATATATGGATGAAAACATAGAAACAAATATGAGAGTAAAAAATTGATATCGAGACTTGATTCGATCAAATTAAATTAAGGATTATATAAGTAAAAAGTTGATGAGTGTATATGGTAGTGGATATAATATAATAGGTTATAGCAATACGAATAGGGGATGTGGTTTTTAGATTATTTACGAGAAATAAGGTATTACAAATGTATGAAACCGTATATTATTATAAACATTAAAACGTGTATCCGTCTAACATATAATGGCTTCAGATGTGTTCACGCTCGCAAACATACTTATTTTTAGTTTAGATAATTTAATTGCTTAGTTTTTCCTATAGCTGAATTTTGTTATGATCGGGTATTAGGGTCTGGGCTTTAGTATTTTTAGTTCTGCTATTGCTCTATTTACTTTTTCGTACATCCGTTCATATACATGTGCAAATGTATATACATATTCATGGGCATACGTGGAACAAATGTGTGTATATATGTGTATGTATGTGTGTATGGGTGTATATATATGTATATCGGTATGTGTATGTAAGTGTATGTATATGTGTGTGTGTATGTATATATATATGTATATGTATATATATATATATATATATATATATATATATATATATATATATATATATATATATATATATATATATATATGTATGTATGTGTGTATATGTGTGTGTGTTACGTTTTGTATGTGTATATATAAATAAATATATATATATTTATATATATATATATATATATAAATATATATATATTTATTTATATATACACATACAAAACGCATATTTGTAGGTTATAATTCAATTTTATTATTAAAGATGTGTTAGTCTATGCGTATTTGTTTAAGGTATATTAATAGATGAGTTACTAATGCCACTGCTTAAACCGTGTTTATGTGTATTTTATTATAATGATTATTATCATCAATATGAGTGTGGGAAAATATAGCATTTGTATAACATAATGGCGGGGTGATGGTTTTTATATCTGTTCGTACTCATGCTACAACCTTTTCAAATATAAGTAGAGAAATATACATGCATAAATTAACCCTATAAAGTTCTTGGACTATCTAATAAAACTCTCTGACAATGCGTAGAGGCATACTCATGTACCCAAATTTATCTACAGATTTACAATACACTAAAAAGATGGAAATAACATATGGGAAAAATGACCTCTTGGCTGAAACAGCTGTAAGAAACCGCTCTTCATTCTCTATTCTAGAAATTACTAATACTTTACAAATATGAGAGTAAAAAATTGATATCGAGACTTGATCGGATCAATTTAAATTAAGGATTATATAAGTAAAAAGTTGATGAGTGTATATGTTAGTGGACATAATATAAAAGGCTATAGCGATACGACTAGGGCATGTGGTTTTTAGATTATTTACGAGAAATAAGGTATTACAAATGTATGAAATCGTATATTATTTTAAATATTAAAACGTGTATCCGTCTAATTAGAGCGATTAAATGTGCATTTACTAAAATATATAAGCAATACAGGGGATAAATTCTATGATGGAAATTATAATTACAATCTTTTTTTTATCAATGGATAAGATATTAGAAGGGACTGGATAAGTTATTTTCCCAAGTTGTTGTTATTCATCGTTAAAATATGTTTATAGTATAATATATTTCATCATACACAATACATTAAGTGCAAGGCGCTATGCAATAGTGTTGAGTTGTTCAATTAATCATCGAATTATTTATTTTTGTAGACCATCCATTTATTTAGTTATTTAATTTCAATTTTACTGTTTTATTGGAGTGGGGGTACCAGCTAATAGTAGAATGTTTATATTTCAACATTATTATTTTATGATATTAGTTTAATAGTCCAAGGGGGACAACACTGTTTATTCATCTTTATAAATTGAATAACATACTGAAAACCACTAGATATTAAACTAATCATCTAATTAGCTAATGAATGATTCAATTAATTAATTTAATTTATTAATTAATCAATTAATTGGCTGTGCATATATGATATATATATATATATATATATATATATATATATATATATGTACAAGTATACGTATGCATACACACATACATAAGTATACACACACATACATATACATACAGAAATATATGCACATACAAATTTATGATTCTGCATATTTGTAGGTTATAATTTAATTAGATTATTAAAGATGAGTTAATCTATGCGTATTTGTTTAAGGTATATTAATAGATGAGTTACTAATGCCACTGCTCAAACCATGTCTATGTGTATTTTATTATAATTATTAATATCATCAATATGAGTGTGGGAAAATATAGCATTTGTATAACATAAAGGCGGGGTGATGGTTTTTATACCTGTTCTTACTCATGCTACATCAATTTCAAATATAAGTAGAGAAATAAGATATGCATAAATTAAACCTATAAACTTCTTGGACTATCTTATAAAACTCTCTAACGATGCCTAGAGGCATACACAAGTACCCTAATTTTATCTACAGATTTTCAATACACTGAAAAATGGAAATAACATATGGGGAACAGTGACCTCTTGGCTGAAACAGCTGTAAGAAACTGCTCTTTTTTCTCTATTCTAGAAATTATTAAGATTTTACACATGTATTTATATATTATATCAACTGTTTGAAATAAATAAATAGACATGATATAACCTTTTCAAATATAAGTAGAGAAATAAGATATGCATAAATTAACCCTATAAACTTCTTGGACTATCTTATAAAAATCTCTGACGATGCCTAGAGGCATACTCAAGTACCCTAATTTTATCTACAAATTTACAATACATTTAAAAGATGGAAATAACATATGGAGAACAGTGATCTCTTGGCTGGAACAGCTGTAAGAAACTGCACATCTTTCTCTATTCTAGAAATTACTAATACTTCACACATGTATTTATAGTTTATCTGAACTGTTTAAAATAAATAAATACACATAATATAATGTCTAACAGCTGGTGAATACTATCTGTGGATTCCCTCCATTTTCTTCTTGCCATATATATATATTTGTATAGGCTGATCGCCTGGGCCAGCCTATCTACCTCTCTCCATCTCTCCCGAGCTTCCCTGAGTGTTTTTAGGTCTTCAACTTGGCATCCAACGTCTTCTACAAGCTTTGTATATACTACATCTGCCATGGTCTTCCAACTGCTGTGCGACCAGCATTTGGTGTCCATAGCAACACTTTACTCACAAGTTCTTCTTTCCTCTTCTCCATCAGTCGTCAGCAAACATCAATCTCCGCTCTCTTGGATGGTTGATGAGGAAGTTGGTACACACCCATATAACCAAGGGATGTTGATCACTGCACGTAAATTCTAGTGTACGCACCGTCCAGAATGCCACTGAGTCTCTTGATGAGAGTCCAAGTCAGGGATCCATATACAAGCACAGATTCAGCAAATGCTCTGAAGAACTGTCTCTTCAATTTATCTGGTAGGGTTGACTTCCGTATTGTTCTAAGACCGTCTAAAGCTGCCCAAACCTTAGTAAAGCATAATTTAGTATCTTTTTCAGTGGACACAATATTGCTGCTTAGGTAAGTAAATGTGTTGACATTTGATGTGTTGACATCAAGATTGTTGGAAAGCCAGGGAACTCCATCAGATCACAACTATGTAGGACAATAATAACTACATGGTATGTAGGATTAGCCCTGGTATTAACTGTAGAACTAGAGATGTAGTCTACAGCATAAGATCCATAGAATGTGCTTGTAAATATATGAACATGACATACTTAGGGGAGATATGTAGGAGGATAGTGGAAAGACTTTGAGACAATATGACGATAAAAAAACAGTCCTCCATACTCTACCAACATGCCAAAGACCAGCATGGAGGAAACCTGGGTCAACTTGACATCCGCATTTTATCCAAGCACCCAAAGGACCCAACACTCAAACAAATACAGGAGCACGTCTTCAGAATCGTAAGTGGGCTGTTATGTAGATGTATGTATGTGTATATATGTATATATATATGTATACGTATATGACCATACACACACACACACACACACACACTTCACTTCACACAAGGACAATTCTTAACCATGCAGCCATGATATAACTGTTTCCATCTACCATATCCTCTCAAAAGTCTTTCGTCTACCCAAAACTACAGTAGAAGACATTTGCCGAGGGTGCCAAATCTACATATGTATATATTAGGGTTACCCTTAGCAACAGGTAATTTCCTGAAATTTAAAATGTGGCTGCTCTGACCCCATAACCCTTTTCCAATCAATGAAAAGCTGGGGTTTGCTAAATTTCAGCTCAATCAGACAACTGCTAGGCGACCCTTAAATGCCTTGAAGTTGGAACATACTATAAGCAACAAATAATTCTGTTCAAAAGTGGTATATTGTTCCCTATCTTCACCATTTTGTGTTTTCTTAGAGAAATTTATGTGAACACATTGACACAACCCCAACAGATGTTTAAAAACATTCTGAATCAAATCTACCAATAGTTAATTTGAAAATTTCCTGAAATAACATGAAAATCTTAAGAAATTTTAGGTTTTCTTAATAAAGTACACAACTTCTATAAGAGAAATGCATAGGAGTGTCTAAAGCTGGGAGTGTTTGACACCAGGTAAGTGAAAGCCAGAAAAGGGAGGAACAAGCAAGGGGTCTAACCTGGTGGTAGGATATTTTTATATTTAATCGCTAAATAGCAGCTACTACACCCTTTATGTTTGTCTGTCCTTGTTCGTCCCATCTTTTTAATGCCTTCATGGCAAATCGTTATGAAATAAGGTAGCTTGCTTACGAACCACATGGTTCCTGGATCAGTCCGACTGCGTGGAACCTTGGGCAGGTATCTTCTACCACAGCCTCGGGCTGACCAAAGCCTTGTGAGTACATTTTGTAGACGGAAAATGAAAGAAACCCGTCATATATATATATATATACTAGCAGTATAACCCGACGCTGTCCGGGTGCGACTTATTACGCCATCTACAATAAGTCTTGCAAGGTGAAAATCAACTAAAAAAGAAAGCCATACAACGAAAAATCCCTTATGATGTAAATATGTTCATAATTCAAAGACGATGAAATTAATAGGGAAAGTCTGAAGGCTGTTTTGCGTAACATTATTAAGCGCACGTAAATTTCATCCGTCTAATTGGCTATAGAAATGCTTGTGCAAAACAACTTTTTGCGCTGCCTTGATTATACATAGCAGGGTAATTCCTTTTCGTAGGAGGTAAGACAGCAATTTCTGATGAAGCAATTGCTGGCTATCTGTTGCTACACAGTTCTGCCAGAATTGTATCAGATTGGGCAGTAGATGTTGATGCACCATTTTGCTTTATGCTCAAAGTAGCTTCTGGAATGTGTTGAATTGATGCAGTCTGTTGCTGTCTTTTTAAACCGGTTGCTTTCTTTCCCCAGCAAGTTGTCTTGTTTGGAGGCATAATCTATGTACATATTAAAGAGAACAACAACTGTTATAACAGATGGCAGGGTCGGTTGTTTTCACATTTCGATAATTTTTCAGATTAACACCCGCACGATTACGTAACCGTAATCTTTAAACCCTAACCCTGACCATAAATCCTTAACCATAACACTAACCCTCATCGTAACTCTAACCCTAACCGTAACCCTAAAACCCTAACCCGAAAACCGTAACCCTGGACATAGGGGTCGATATAATCGACTATTCTCCACTTTCCCGAAGCCACCCTTGTGGGAAAAATTTAAAATGATAATAATAATAATAATAATAATAATAATAATAATAATAATAATAACAATAATAATAATAACAATAATAATAATAATAATAATAATAATAATAATAACAGAAAAAGACTTACCTGAGGCAAAAGAAAAACTAAAACAAGACATCCTTGCCAAAGCACAAAGGATCCGCCGGTATGAGAAACGCCAACGTTTCTTTGAACAAAACAAACAGTTCAAATCCAACCCCAAAGAACTCTACCAAGAACTGGGTAAAAATAAAATAGACATTACTGCAGCACCAACAGCAGAAGAACTGGAAGAATTCTGGAAACAAATATGGTCGGTGAAGCAACACCACCAGAAAAGGACCATAAAACAACGGACTTAGCACCTGAGCAACTCTGGGCACCTATAACAACTGAAGAGGTCACCCAGACACTGCAAAGACTAAGCAACTGGAAGGCACCTGGACACGACAAGATCCCCAACTTCTGGTTAAAACACCTACCAGGAATGCATAAAAAGCTGGAAGAAAACTTTAACAACATACTAGCAGAACCAGAGACAATGCCTGAATGGCTCACGAAAGGGAAAACCATCTTAATCCCCAAATCCACGGAAACGGAGAAACCACAAAACTATAGACCTATAACCTGTCTCCCTACGATCTACAAAGCCTTTAGTGCAATAATATCGCAGAGATTGAGTAAGCACCTAGAAAATAACAACCTGTTTCCAGAAGAGCAGAAGGGATGCTGCAAGGTCTCATACGGCTGTAAAGACCAATTATTGATCAATAAGGCCATAACTGAAGACAGCCGCAGAAAGAAGAAAGGCCTCAGTATGGCCTGGGTGGACTACCAAAAAACTCTAGACAGTGTTCCCTACACGTGAATTCTGGAAACACTATCCATAAACAAGGTGGCACCAATTATTATAAAATACATAAGACACTCAATGAACAAATGGCAGGCAGCGCTACAGCTCCAAACAAAAGAGGGACTTGTGAAAACGAAAGCCATCCCCATTAGAAGAGGAATATTCCAGGGAGAGACGCTCTCTCCACTCCTGTTCTGCCTGGCACTCACACCTTTAACAGAATTGCTAAATAGAACTGGATGCGGTTACAAATGCTACGGAAAAAGAGTCAGTCACCTTTTATATATGGATGACCTAAAATTATATGCTAAAAATGACAAAGAGCTAGAAACACTACTACAGACAGTACACGGTTTTACCAAGGATATATATATGAAATTCGGATTACAAAAATGTGCCAAAGCAACCCTGAAAAGAGGAAAATTAGTTAAAAGTAGCAATATAACACTAGATAAAGCCAATGAAATAAGAGAACTAGACGAAAGCCAACCATATAAATATTTAGGAGTCAATGAACTAGATAGGATACAACATACACAAACGAAAGAAAAAATAAAGAAAGAGTACTATAGACGAGTTAGATCAATACTAAAAACAGAGCTCAATGCTAAAAACAAGATAATGGGTATCAACACTTTAGCTGTCCCAGTTATAAGCTACAGCTACAACATCCTTAACTGGACACTAAACGAACTATCTAAAATAGACAGGAAAACAAGAAAAATAATGACAGGATATAGGATGCACCACCCAAAATCTGACATAGAAAGGCTATATATACAACGCACAGAAGGTGGCATGGGTCTTATACAGCTGGAAAACTATTATAAAATAACCACCATAGGACAGCAAAAATACCTACTCCAGAAGCAAGGAAAACTAATACAAATAGCCACAAAACACGAGCAAAACAAAAAACTGTTTTCAGTATTTAAGGATGCTGACAAATACAAACAAGAAATCAATCTACCTAACAAATACGAAGAAGAAGCGGAAGAAGAAGAAGAAGAAGAAGAAGAAGAAGAAGAAGAAGAAGAAGAAGAAGAAGAAGAAGAAGAAGAAGAAAAAGAAGAAGAAGAAGAAGAAGAAGAAGAAGAAGAAGAAACAACAAAAGTTATAAAACAAATGAAATCCAAACTAAAACTAGAACAGCAACGGACCATGATAAAACGATGGCAAGAAAAGCCCCTACATGGTAAATACTGGGCTAAACTAAATGCAAAAGAAATAGACAGAGAAAAATCCCAGCAATGGTTGAGAAGCTCAGGACTCAAAGCAGAGACTGAAGGATTTTTAATTGCTGCACAAGACCAAAGCCTCCCCACCAGAAATTCCCAAAAACATATAATGAAAAGAAACATAACAAGTAACTGTAGAATATGTGGAGATGGACAAGAAACATTAAATCATATTATCTCTGGCTGCCCAGTCCTGGCTAACAAGGAATATATTCACAGACACGACAGAGCTGGGACCTATATACACTGGAAGCTATGCCAACACTATGGAATAACAACAGAAAAAAGATGGAATAAACAGAAAAGGTCACAGAAAACGAGAAAGCAACCATACTCTCGGATATGCCAATACACACAGATAGAGAAATTAAGGCAAATAGACTAGATATAGTTGTCAAAGATCATGAAGGAAAAAAATGCTTTCTAATTGATGTATCAATACCAGCAGATGACAACGTCTCTCTAAAAGAAATGGAAAAACTTTCAAAATACAAAGACCTGGAAATAGAGGTAACTCGACTGTGGAATCTAAAAACAGAAACAATTCCTATCATAGTAGGTGCTTTAGGTATAATAAAAACATATTCAGACAAATACATAACAAAAACCCCAGGACTTACAAATATATATAACATAGAGAAAATTGCACGACTGGGCACAGCACACATCCTACGCAAAACACTTTCAATACAGTAACCATAAGAGCACCACAGCAAACCACAACACATACCCAAGGCGCACAGAGCTGCGCTCGGTAGCGAAGTGAAAGCACGTTATAAAAATAAAACTACTGAACAATAATAATAATAATAATAATAATGATGTCTGGCGATCAAACTCCCAATTCACAACTAAGTCTTAAGTGTATATATATATATATATATATATATATATATATATATATATATATATATATATATATATATATATATGGGCAACACACACACACACACACACACTAAATAAAAAAGAATGATAGGTATTTGCATGTATGTGTGTATTAATGTGCATTCTGTGTGTATATATATATATATATATATATATATATATATATATATATATATATATATATATGGTCGTAATAATAATGACCTCTGCTGATCAAAGCCCCAACCCACAACTAAGTCCAGTTGGACACAGGGGTCGATATAATCGACTATTCTCCACCTCCCCGAAGCCGCCCTTGTGGGAAAAATTCAAAATAATAATAATAATAATAATAATAATAATAATAATAATAATATTAATAATGACCTCTGCCGATCAAACTCCCAACCCACAACTAAGTCTTAAGTGTATATATATATATATATATATATATATATATATATATATATATATATATATATATATATATATGTATATATATATATATATATATATATATATATATATATATATATATATATATATATATATATATATATATATATATATATATGTATATATATGGGCAACACACACACACACTAAATAAAAAAATGTTAGTAAGTAAAAGTGTTTCAAAAAAGATTGTTAAATTTTCAGATTAACACCAGCACGATTTTCGCTACAGTGTTAGAGCTTGGGTTTTAGGCTTAAGTAGGTAATCGTGCGGGTATTAATCTCAAGATTTACGAAAAGATTTTCCAAAAAACTTACAGTTTGTAGGGGATAAATGTTTGTCGATCGTATTTGAAAAAGATGTGTGACTATTTTTTTTCTGTTCTTATCATGGTGAAGGACGAGGGAGAAATAACTTACAATTCCCGCCAATTAGAATGAGGTATGTATGTATATATGTATGTAGTATTAAAATGAAACCATTAAAGTGAAACTGTCATTACAGTATCGAAATGTGATTGTTTCAGTTTTTATACTGAAATAGTTTTCTTTGACTGTCAGTGTTTCTACTTCCTTTCTTTTTGTATTTGTTGTTGGATTGTTCGTAAAGGTTCATAAGAGAAAGTAGGAGTTGAAAGGATTTGTATTAGAAAGAGGAAATTAGATTTTATTAGGGAGAAAATGTTTACTCGTGTAGTTTTATGGATTATATTCGTTATTAGGAAGTTTTGGGAGTGAAAAAATGGCGCAGTGATCTAACAAATTGTATATAGAATATTAATTGCGATTGTTTAATCTAAGAAATTTGGAATTGTGTAAACGTATGAATTTTAAACATACACACACAGAGAGGAAATCTGCCTCTTATACTATATATATATATATATATATATATATATAATATATATATATATATATATATATATATATATATATATATATATATATATATATATATATATATATATATATATATATATATATATATATATATATATTTGTGTGTCTGTGTTTGTCAACCCAGCATCGCTTGATAAACGATGCTGATGTGTTTATGTCCCCATAACTTAGTGGTTCGACAAAAGAGACCGAAAGAATAAGTACTAGGCTTACAAAGATAAGTCCTGGGGTCGATTTGCTCTACTAAAGGCGGTGCTCCAGCATGACCACAGTCAAATGAGTGAAACAAGTGAAGAAGAGAGTTAATATTTACAACAATAATTTCTATAGAATCAAAAACATAATGTGAACACTGAATATTGAACCTTATTTTTGCATAAGAGAGGATTGAGTGGCAGTTGGTTATGTTGTACAGTTTTCGGTAACGATCTGTAAAACAAATTGTTTCTCAGTTTCCTCTTATGTGAGAATCTTATTGTAATCTTGAATGAGTTTGACACCTCTTTCTGCAACATCATTCACAACACTCAAGATTTTCAAGTCCACTTTTGTAACCAGGATCATCCTTCTGTGTTGAAGGGTCTTTGTCGAGGAAATTCATGCCTACAGAAAATCTGGTGAAGAAAGTTTTTGTACCAGGAGTTATAAAAGATGAAATCTCAAAGATTATAAAAAAAAAGAAACGTCATTTTGGTGTAGAATGTACCTCATCTTAGTGGTTTGGCAAAAAAGAACTGATAGAATAAGTACTACGCTAACAAGCAATAAGTCTTGGGGCCAAATTGTTCGGCTAAAGGTAGTGTTCCATCATGGCCACAGACAAAATGACTGAAACAAGTAAAAGAATATGATTTAGCTCCCAGATCTTTCCATCCGTGGTTGTATGACACAAATTTCCCATTTTAAAATTATCTAAATTTAAAATCTTCCATCAAAGTTTCATCTTCATTTATGTTCCAAGAATCTGATTAATTAATAATGACAAACTTATTTGTCATTATTCTATGATACAAACTTCCAAACACCAGCTTAATAACGACAAGGCTATTTTACTAAATTCTTCGTTATTTTAAAAATTAATTGAAACAAAGACAGCATATTTCAATAGAAATATCTTAGTCAAATGTTTTAGCTTGCAGACCTTTCCATCTAACCATTTTGATGCCAACCTGTCAGAAAGCACATCTACTTCTACAATACAAAGTTCCAAACATCTGTCTCATGAAGACAATGTTATTTTACTAAATTCTTCATTTTCAAAATAAAAAAAAGAAGAAAAATAAAATAAAAGGCAAAAATGAATTTGGAAAGAAAAGGGTCAACAATATAAATGTGTCTTTATTTCATAATTAAAAACATTATAATTGTTGTAAAATAGTCATCATCTCATTCTCATCACCATTGCAATCATTGATATCGATTTCAATCTTTGGTACAAGGCCAGCAATATCAGGGGGTGAGAGGAGGGGGATGAGTCAATTACAACGCTCTCAATCAATGTCCCACAGTGAACTGCTTACTACAATTGCTAACGACTCAACTATTGTCTATGTAATAGAAATGTCTCAGTCAATATTTAGTCACAGGGAGAGAGTGGGAATCCTTCCACAACATAATACTTAAGTTCAATAAATTAGAGTACAAGTTTGAAGTTTTCCCCGAAGTTTTATTTAGTCATATCCCTTAGACCAGTCATGAAGGGTGGAGACAGTGCTACGTGCAATATTTTGGAAAAGGGCCTGTAGCTTTGTTAAGAGGGCATCTAGAAACTCGGGACCAGAGGTTAAACTAGTAGTCACATTGAACAGCTCGTCTGATGTGGCGACTGGTTTACAGTGCAGTATATGTTACTACTCTATCTCTTCTGAAGACTTTATAACCAGCTATTTTGCTTGTTGCAAATCAGTGGCCGATGGTCACTTTCTTCATGATATATTGTTAATGGTAGCGGATCCTGGCTATTGCTTTGGCATGCAGGTGCTTGCAACTGAAGATGAGCCAAATCGCTCGAAACTGAGTCAGTCTCACGATCCCGATAGATGCTAGAGGGTAGAAAGATTTCACCCCTGCCCCACCACAGCGATATATCGCATATAAAAGGTGCAGCGAGTTGCACTGATAACCAGTTAGATGAGAAACTGCCTGGGGTTAAACTAGTAGTGACATTCAACAGCCACTTTGGTGTGGCGACTGGCTTTACTGCTTATATATATACATACATACACACACACACATATATATATTTATTTACAGGGCGTGGTGAATTAAATCATGCGAGTTTATATTATTTTATAAGGGAATCCCAATATTTGGAATATGGATACTTGCTATCTTCAACAACCAGTGAAGAATATTGTTTTTACCACAGGATAGCTCTGATTGTAATGGATCTGTGAGTAAAGACGTTCCAGCCATGACTATCTTGTATTATTTATTTCTAGAAGTAATGAATTCGTAGTTGAACATTATAAAATAATAAAAACTTGCATTATTATTTTTTTTCTTGAAGACAGAAATTTCATTTTTCTTTTTGTCAGGAAGATTTGGTTGCTCTTTCTAGCAACTCGGCCAACCAGGTAAAGGCACTCTCGTTCCCTTCGTCACTTGTTGTTTAGTCCCGGTTTGGATCTGATTGAACGGATATGATCAATGACGTGCCAACTGTGACCATCCCGTCTTTTTTCCCAGACATAATAGACTCTACGTGTATATTACAGGATAGAGGTTTTTCTATTCATTATATTAAAAAAAATGTTGGCTACTTTTTCTAGCAGGTCATGCAACCACAGACAGGCTCCTTCGTTGGTCTTCAGGCACTGCCTGCCTCATAAAAAACTCAGACACTCCCATGTCCCTGGTGATGGACCTGATTAACTTGGAGGGATCGTTGTTAATCATGGCCTGGATCTCACCAACAAATTCAGGAGTCCTTTTCTTATCAGAACAATCAGAGTGGGTTTTCTGAGCTGCCGTACCTTTGTAATCGCCAATAGATTCATCCATCTCTTTCTAAGTCCTCTGCACTGTCCTCAAGCTGACACTTAAGCACTCTGAAATGTTCGTATTGGAGCTTCCGGGTTGAATACTAAGCAGTACAACATGTCGTTTCCAAATTTCTGGCAGAGGGAATTGCGTCATAGTGCTGTTTCTCTCACAGATGGTGCTCAACCGACCCTGCTATAATGTGTAGTCGACAAAATCAAAAACAAACAATGGACATGCGTCAAATTAAAATTATGAAATGGTGACAATTTACCCCTTGCATACACACACACACACACACACACACACACACACACACACACACACACACACAAATGAATATCAATTTCTGTCTGTCTGTCTACCAGACCTGGCTATTCGTCTATGTGTTACCACCTTGGTGCCTACACCAGTGAACCAATCTTGACAAAACCTTGCATACATTTTACACTAACGTTTAGTTGAATTATAAGTTAATTAGATTTCAATAAATATCTATAATGGACCCCCTAGGGGGCTAGCCCCATACTTTTTAAGGCTTATTATGACATTCTGTAATCTTTTTGAGCGTGTGCATCTTTCAGTTCTAGTATATATATATATGTATATATAGAATTCAAAGAAATTTAGAGGTTGTGAATACAACCAAGGGACAGTATCTATCCAATATACTACTGGTAGAATACCTAATTAATACACAAGTGTTGGTTATTGCGTGGCAATTACCCCACTGGTTATAATAATTAGGCGAGGGTAATAAGTGGTTTTTCCCTTAATTTATATAGCAAGAAGAAAATGGAGGGAATCCAGAGGTTGTATTCATCACCTGTTAGACATTATATTATGTCTATTTATTTTAAACAGTTCAGATAATATATGAATACATGTGTAAAGTGTTAGTAATTTGTAGAATAGAGAAAGAAAAGCAGTTTCTTACAGCTGTTTCAGCCAAGAGGTCACAGTACCCCATATGTTATTTCTTTCTTTTCAGTGTATTGTAAATCTGTAGATAAAATTAGGGTGCTTGGTTATGCCTCTAGGTTTTGTCAGAGAATTTTATAAGATAGTCCAAGAAGTTCATAGGGCTAATTTATGCATATAAAAAAATATATATATACATTTACATATATACATATACACCCATACATATATACATATACATACACACATACATGTATATATGCATGTACATACTTTACAACAGAATTAATTATTTGTAGATGTAGTACAATATTCTTATTAGAGCATGCATAAAAAGAGAAAGAGAAATAACAGTATAACACTGGTCAACAAAATGAAACTTTTTTTAATCATCAGAGTTGCTGATTGACTTTTCTGGGTTAATTGTTGATGCTGATTACGAATCCGAAAACAGTTTCCTCTATCAGGTCACATTTTCATGTTAATAATACTGCTGTTTTAACTTATAGGATACATAAATCATGTCTATATAAAGTCTATTGAATACAAGATACGTTAATGTCATGGCTTTTTATTGTATAAAATGAAAATTATTGTGTACAAATAAGTTACAGTACACTCGAATGCATAACAACTTGAAATCTTTGGGATTTGGACTTTCTATAGTGTTTTGTCTCAGGTTCATCCCCGTATAACATCCAACAGTAGCCAGCTAACATTCCTGCATTCCAAAATCCTTGATATCATTGTTCCATTGATGCAATACCTTGATGAAAGCGTTCACCTTGCTCATCAGACACTGCTCCAAGGTTCTCTGCAAAAAGGTCCAGATGTGAATCAAGGAAATTGACTTTTAGTGATATCCGACAGCCCATTGCAGCGTAGGAGTCTAGAAGACATTTCACTCCATTTCTAAACTCTAGCGATCTCTTGTTGCCAAGGAAAGTTTCACAGAACCATTTGAAGGATTCCCAGGTGGTTGTCCTTCAAAAGTTTTTTGTTTATCTGTGGACCTATGAATACGCCCTCCTTCAGTTTTGGAAATTTCGCCTTCACATATTCAAAACCTTTTGAGCTTTTCCTGGCAAGTATCTTCGCAATTTTTTTCATGAGGCCAAGCTTTATGTGAAGAGTGGGGACGAAGAACATTTTCTGGGTTTAAAAGTGGCTTACTCTGGATGCTAGAAACGCCTAGCTCATATGAATTTCGCAAAGGCCACTCTGATTGCACATAGTGCTTGTTAGTTGCACAACTGTCCCATAGGCATAAAAAGCAACAATATTTCGTGAACCCAGATTGCATTTCCATCAACATTCCAATCACCTTCAAGTCTCCACATATTTTCCAGCTGTAGTTTGTATAGTTTATGGCATTGAGGAGTACTTGCATGTTTTCATAGCACTCCTTCCTGTGCACAGAATGTCCTATGGGAATGGATGGTTTCTTATTGCCATTGTGTAGTAGTACTCCCTTGAGGCTTCTCGTAGATGAAGCAATGAATAAGCGCCATTCAGCTGGAACATGCTCTTGGAACAAACAGCGAGTTTGGGAGGGTTACAGTTTTTTAGAACTGAAAATGCACATAAAAGGAGAAATACATATATATATATATATATACATACAAATATAGATACATACATCTATCCATATACACATATATACGCATATATATATACACACACAGATATTTTATGCATTAGGTAAGGTCTATTCCTGCAGTGGTTCGTATTGTCCTTGCATATAAATAAATAAATGAATGAACAAGTGTACACACATAGATATACCTAAATCAAGGCGGTGAGCTGGCAGAATCGTTAGCACGCTGGGCGAAATGCTTAGCGCTATTTCGTCTGCCGTTAGGTTCTGAGTTCAAATGCCGCCGCGGTCGACTTTGCCTTTCAGCCTTTCGGAGCGATAAATCATGTATCATTTACGCACTGGGGTCGATGTAATCGACTTAATCACTTTGTTAGTCCCCTCTATATTTAGCACTTTCTGTGCAATAAAGAAATAAGATATACCTATACATATACACAACTATATGATGTGTTAATAGTTGAGGGCCTAAACACATGGTTCCCATAATGGGGTGAAAGTTTATATCAATAGTTATAATAGCAGTTGGTACCATATTACTAAATGAAATGCTTTAAATCTCCGGGCAATTAACAAGATACTGTATTATCCTCCATTATTTTTTCTGTAATTTTAAAATTAACAAGTTGCCGAATCCCTATAGGTAATCGGGAGGGGGTTGTGGTCATTCACGTCGTCTAATTGGTCAACTAATTTATTTGAAAGGCCATGGCGATGCTATGGTTAGTTAGTGCTTAACAGATAACATAAACAAACTATATAAAAATTATATATGGATGAAAACATAGAAACAAATATGAGAGTAAAAAATTGATATCGAGACTTGATTCGATCAAATTAAATTAAGGATTATATAAGTAAAAAGTTGATGAGTGAATATGTTAGTGGATATAATATAAAAGGCTATAGCGATACGACTAGGGCATGTGGTTTTTAGATTATTTACGAGAAATAAGGTATTACAAATGTATGAAACCGTATATTATTATAAATATTAAAACGTGTATCTGTCTAATTAGTGGGATTAAATGTGCATTTACCAAAATATATAAGCAATACAGGGGGTAAATTCTATGATCGAAATTATAATTGCAATCTTTTTTTTATCAATGGATAAGATATTAGAAGGGACTGGATACGTTTTTTTCCCAACTTGTTATTCATCGTTAAAATATATTTATAGTATAATATATTTCATCAGACACAATACATTAAGTGCAAGGCGCTATGCAATAGTGTTGAGTTGTTCAATTAATCATCGAATTATTTATTTATTTAGACCATCCATTTATTTACTTATTTAATTTCAATTTTACTCTTTTATTGGTGTGGGGGTTACCAGCTAATAGTAGAATGTTTATATTTCACCATTTTTAAAAATAATATCATTTTAATAGTCCAAGGGGGACAACTCTGTTTATTCATCTTTATAAATTGAATAAGATACTGAAAACCATCAGATATTAAACTAATCAGCTAATTAGCTAATGAATCAAACAATTAATTAATTTAATAAAACAATTAATCAATTAATTTGCTGTGTATGTATATATATATATATATATATATATATATATATATATATATACATACAAATAAATGGAAATAACATATGGGGAACAGTGACATCCTGGCTGAAACAGCTATTATAATGTTTTACCCATTACTCATGTTCTCATACTGAATATATACGACGCAGTATCTATTTTCTGCGGATATATTCCTGGAATTAGCGCGCCAAAACGAAGACTTTTGAATTTTACCATTAAGCTGTAATTAGCAGAACCATATGCACGCACACCCATGGCGGTGGGCAACTCTATATACGATTCTGATGATTGCGGTTGCATTACAAATCAGGCAGGCTGATGACGAATAGTCAAATGGTAAGAATTTGTTAAATCCGAAACCTGGTTCCTGTTTAATAATGATTTTTTAGGTGTTTTTGAAATGTCTTGCCCGCTCACGTTTTTGGTATGCTGCTATAGTTCATGTTGAGAACAATCTAGGTCTTAATAGACACAAGATGTGATCTATTTCTAGCGCAATAATTGTCCACGCTAGTGGTCGACGTTATTTTTTAAAATGTACCTAAATCCCCTGCGATTGCAGATAATATTTCTGAATCTCTTTGATTCTTTAGATGTGCTGGCCTCCTGATAATTAATCGATGTTAATTAATATATGACTAATTACCAGATTTCATTATATATATATATATATATATATATATATATATATATATATATATATATATATATATATATATATATATATATATATATATATATATATATATATGTATACATATATATATATATATATATATATATATATATATATATATGTATATATATATATATATATATATATATATATATATATATATATATATATATATATATATATATATATATATATATATATATATATATATATATATATATATATATATATATAAATATATATATATATATATATATATAAATATATATATATATAAATATATATACGAGAATACGTATGCATACACACATACATATACGTACAGATATATATGAACATACAAATTTATGGTTAAGCCTTGGGGATAGTACTAAATAATGTTATTATTCTGCATATTTGTAGATTATAATTTAATTATTTAATTTCATTATTAAAGATGAGTTAGTCTATGCGTATTTGTTTAAGATATATTAATAGATAAGTTACTAATGCCACTGCTTAAACCGTGTTTATGTGTATTTTATTATAATGATTATTATCATCAATATGAGTGTGGGAAAATATAGCATTTGTATAACAAAATGGCGGGGTGATGGTTTTTATATCTGTTCGTAGTCATGCTACAACCTTTTCAAATATAAGTAGAGACATAATATATGCATAAATTAACCCTTGGACTATCTTATAAAACACTGACGATGCGTAGAGGAATACTCAAGTACCCTAATTTGATCTACAGACTTACAATACACTGAACAGATGGAAATAACATATGGGGAACAGTGACCTCTTGGCTGAAACAGCTGCAAGAAACTGGTCTTCTTTCTCTATTCTAGAAATTACTAATATTTTACACATGTATTTATATATTATCTGAACTGTTTAGAAGAAATAAATAGACATGATATAATGTCTAACAGCTGGTGAATACTAGCTCTGGATTCCCTGCATTTCCTTCTGGGCAATAGAAGGAAAATTCTATGATGGAAATTATAAGTACAAATTTTCTTTTTTATCAATGGAAAAGATATTAGAAGGGACCGGATAAGTTATTTTCCCAACTTGTTATTCATCGTTAAAATATGTTTGTAGTATAATATATTTGATCAGACACAATACATTAAGTGCAAGGCGCTATGCAATAGTTTT